>NW_018405595.1:429994-485088 GCF_002113885.1 Mizuhopecten yessoensis
TATTTCAAAGACTTAATAGTATGCACTTATGCACATGTACCGGCTTGTTAACTTCCATTGTTTACAATGAAATTAGGAATTCCTTAAATATGGATTTATCTAAAAACGCATAAAGTGACAAAACGGTATTGATTATTTCCTCTCATTTCTATTTATGTGCAATTTGTGTGCATTACTGATATAATGACAATAGAGAGAGACATTACGAGTCGATTAATCCACATACCTTGACATGGCCTTGACCTCTACCTGTGTCTGGTAATGAAATCGTTAGATGAGTTACGACAACATTATCCTCTTAGTATCGCGTACTCCATACAGGAGTATATACAGCAATACTTAACAACCGGACATTCTATTTGAAACCCAAATCAATGTCACCAATCCGCTTATAACATCCCAGAGAATCTTTGTATATGTAATATGTGCGTGCGTCCTAAACATTCGAGTAATTCAGACTAAGAGTATCAACAATTGAGACAAGATGCGCTGATGACATGGTGTAAGAAGTCCTTGACTCGTCATTTATCTCTAAAAGTGAATTCCTATTCTTAAAAATAAAATGTGCATTATAGTCATAGCAAACAGAATAAGCACATTTAAATTAAATTGTATACAGCCTCTGCATTCAGATGTTGGCGTGATAGAGCTGAATGCGGGTATCGTCAATTCTTCGAAGAGGTACACAGAAGGGCAAAATTCCAGACTAATTCAACAAGCATGGCTGTCACACTATATATGATACACCTACACGCAAAAGCAATTAAAATGGTATGACGTAAAGGTTCCATCATGGAAAAACAGTTTTTCCGTTTATTATTCTCAGAAATTATACGCAACAATTTGAATTAAAAAATGAATGCTCGATAGCCGTTGTACACTGTAAGTGTCTAAATAGATATTCAAGATATATTCGAAATTACTTTCGTTATTCCTCGCGAATTAAAATGAAAATATATGAATCGCAAAATGATGTATTTCGCAGTGTATGCTACATGTATGTAGCTACCCGAAGCTGAATAAAACATAAACATGTACTCCTACATGTACACTTAGAATTTGTGAACATATAGATAAATAGGAATGACATCTGGTTGTTATTAAATCAAACTGTTCCTGGCGAGTGACAGTACACTACACAGAGGCAGAGGAAAAGGCGGTATGCATGTACATTACATATATGTATATCTGTTCAAATTTCTAAACTAACTGGCAATATCCTGCGGAAATTGTATCACGTCATTAGGTCTGCCAGCATGCCTATATATGTATAATATATGTATAATTATATTAACCATGTTCAGTGAAAAACGAACTACACAGCCATGACGATATGAGTTATAGTCAATGATATACATGTATACTGTTTCTACGACCATTAAGGCTTGTATTATTGTGTCAAGCTCCACGTGCTCTAGTTAGTAGTAGCCTCGGAGTGTATGATTTGCATAGTGATTTTTTTGTGTATATAGCCGTATGTGTGCAGAAGCGTAGCGTTCTCACAGATGGCACTGATAAATTGATATTCATTAACAAGTGAATCAATATGAATTAAATGTGGAGAAGAATCTGTACTTAGTAGTAACACAGATTGGTGTTCATGTTGAGGGAGAGCATAGCTGTTGTGATACATAAGTGTACCCGGAAGCACCGGTTCTAATTGTACACGTGTACATGTATATACATTCTCATCGCACGAGGAATGAAAATAACAGCTTATCTGTTCGCCCGCACGTGAATGCACGTGTCCTGTTTGTCCTACTACTATACAACCAGTAGTGACTCTAATTTTCCCACACACAAAACTCTCGTTCGGGGAGATAGTGCTTGTAGAGCTTAATGCTGGTATATATATATGCATATATATTTGTATAAATATAAAAGATCCCACTACATGCTACCAAGTTCTGTTAAGATAGGACCATGAACAACCCCGGACATACTTGCAAATCCTGGTCTATTTGACGTCAAAATTAGCTTGTACTTTTTATTGGAAGTATTAATGAGAAATTATCCTGTCTCCGACAAAGCTTGAACATTGGCTGGCATTGAGAGCAGCAGCAAGCTAACAGAGCTCAAACTATCCGATATCGCAGCAGATCATTATACCTGATAATGCTTCACTAACAGCACCGAACTATTTATAGGTACGTAAAAATGGAGCTAAAAGCCAATAATCACATTTAAAACATGTCTAGTATTTAGTGTTCGTGCTAAATTGAAAATGACAATAGTGCATTGTTTTCTAAATATTATTGAGGTATTTTTTACGTTTTAATTTCAATTGTATAGGGAACGGTGCATGCTGTCGTCTGCTGTAACGACCGTTCAATATTCGAACTGTAATATTGAGCTATTTTTAAATCGCTTATGAAAGCGGATACTCAAAACCTTTGGTTCAGTAAATTGTGGAGGATTAGTAAATCCATAAATATGTATAGACCGGACAAGAGTACACATGACAAGTGTCAATATTTCAAAAGATTGTTTGGATCTCGGGATATTTTATAGTGTGATATCATAGGACTGGACGGCTTAGAACAGGTTTTCGAAGTAACCATTCGAAAGCATCGTCATGGAGCGTCAAGGTGGACCGACGAGGCACGTGTGACAGCGTTTATGTTTTAAGAGCATATTGTTTTAGTGTATACGACAAAGAGTTGCAATGCAAAACCTGAAAGCTTTCTGGTGGTTCAGCCTTTTTAGATATAAAACCGTATACCAGTACAAAAAACATAACCTACCTCCACCAGAGTCAGAAGAATGCAGGCGTTTCCTAGATTTCGCACTAAGAGACCTTTGAAGTCGTGATCCAGGGGCTTTTCCAGATTTCTTTATCTTCAGTTTCTTGATCGCCTGTCCCACTGTAAAATGAAGCAAGTGAGAACAAGAGTAATGACGTTGTGGCAGAAATCACAGAATCCCAATCCAGGACAAAGTTTTACACACAAATTACATCTCCGTAACGCTTAACTCCTTCCACACTTACTAGTATTTCGAAATTTTGACATGTTGGAAGTAGTCACTATTGCATAAATCCTTCCATCGCTGTATATACGATATGTACACTCTATACACACACTACTAGGGGTAAAGCCTGTACGGCGAACACTCGACGTTCCTTGTCGACCTCGCTACAGACAACAATACTACTCTCCTTCTCTCAGCCTCGGCTTCCATTGCCTTTCCATAGTAAACATCCCAAATGGACGGGTACCTAAAAATCGAACACAAATCGCTCTATGGTTACCGGCATGCGCCTCCATTACGTATGTTATGAAATACGGCACATATTAAGCCTCTAATCATTACTTACGTGCATGGCATGCACAAACGTTTTAAACGAAACAATATTTGTGATTTGTTACCGGTACATATCGATGGGATTTGTTTAAGATAATTGAAGAATAGTTTTGTGTTTTTTGTCTAATTGAGCTTTTATACAGGAGTTTTGATTGCTCTATAGCTACACAACTGATATTTCAGGATAACAAAATTATCGGAAGGTGAGTTGATGAGTATCAAGGTAAAGCAACAAGTGAAAAAAAGGTCTACTCATGCAGAAATCCTATTGTTTTGTTCTATAATCACGTGAATGTGCATTAAAACTGCAAATTCAGCATGAATTATAAACAGATATCTCGTAATTTGAAATGCACAGCTAAAACAAAATGTCAGCAACACGGTTTGACTTGGCGTAGGGGTGGGAAATCAATGCAAATGGAAAAAAATACAGAAAGAACGACAGCGAATTCCTTAAACAAAACAAGGAAGAATGTGATATGTTTTGAAATATAACACGTTAGAAAGATTAAACAGGTGAACGTGAGGTTCTCTAGACACCTACATCACACGTGCACACGTACGTGAATGGTTCCCAGGTACAGTATGGTGTTGACTTACGTAGACTAATACTTGTACATACACATGGCGATTGAATATATCGATGACCAAGACAATACGGCATTATAAAGTATATCAATCATAATACACTATATTGATTTGGAATTGGAACCCAATGAGCATATTGAGTTTTCACAGTTACATTCGCAGCTATAGGCGTATGTGTACTGTTGAGAAAACTATGTTCTCGCTGAAGTGACACTTTCTTGGTTTGTATCGATTCGGTTTGAAAACTCGTACAAAAAGCCGTGCAATCTCTAGCCTACAGACAGAGGTAGTCGGCAGTCTGGCAAAGGCGGCCTAAAGTGACATTTAGGCGATAGGGCGCTGGGCAAGGCATCTAGGGATCAATGTTCCGAATTCTACCGAGACATGGTCACCCACAGCTGACCAGGCTACGTAAGATTCACATTATATATTGTTTGACGGTAACATTTACGCGTATGACATTTATATTGGGTGAAGGTCATTTTTCCAAAGTTGTTATACTACTCTGCCTTAGAGGGCAATATAAGATACAAATGCGGCAATTTTCATGAAAAGAAATTATCTGCAAAATGTCAAAGAAGCAACGCTACCCAATGTTTTCACTAGATATTTTCTCCCGATGTGCTCTCTTCACCTCACCATTTAAGGACATACCTTAATGCAGTGGCCTATATACTTGTATATATTGTTCATTAATAAAAAATAGTTTACACGCATCTGGTCATTTATTCTTGATAAACTGTAGATTTAGTACTGACACACTTAGGAGGTATACATTGTACATACATCACATAGAAAACGTTCCTACAATGTATACTAATAATTGATGAGACCACGCTAAAAACAAATACGCGCCTGTAAGGAACAAAATGCTTTCACAGGTTGCGGCGCATATCATTTGAAATGATGTTTGCAAGTCCGTCACGTGTTGATTCCATGTGTCGACGAGCGAAACATGTATCGAGAGAGTGATGTATGTGTCTGATTGAAATAAATATCCTGTATTAAGCACGGCGTCAGTATTTTTAGTTTATCGTTAAACGAAACAAGAAACAAATGACGACTGTAAATGAAACTCTCACAATTGGAGAAATGGTATTTCGTGAAGACGAGTTGCGCACAATTGTTGACTTTCATCAGCTATACAAAAGCGTCGCTCAACTTGTTCAAGCCGAAGGGTGACGCTCTGGTAGCGGGCAAATGGCTGTTACCACGTCTTTTGATATAGAATGAACGACAATTTTGAAGATCAAACAGAACATTAAGGGTAATTTAACAAACTGTTTTCCAAAGTATCTGACACGTTGATCACAGGGCGCTTTTCCGTTGTCAGTCGTTTAAAACTTTGACCACTAAAGCAAATGTCAGTTTGGCCACTAGTCACACAAAAAGGACTATTTTTGATATTTTTGAAATAATGAATTGAACACATGTATGAGACTTCTGTGAACTAACATGGGATCTGTTAACACTAATGGCAGAAGTGATGGCTTTTTCTATTATTGGACAAGAAATTTTCTTTTCGAAAAGTGATATGGAATTAAAGGGTATTTTGAAAATTTGAAACAGTATAGGATCATTTTGAGCATTCGGACTCTTGCCTATTGGATACAAATTAAGCTTGTTGACCCCTGGATACCAGAAGTGCCCCTTACAGGTAGAATTTACGTGGTTTTTTGGCGTTAATTAACCTGTTTCTTGTACGCTAGCTAGCTTCGTGTGTCGTTCGGGATTGTGGAGAGAATACGCACGCAATGCATACACCCTGCTGAATCGTTCGTACGTACGTGAATGTTAGCTGTTGGCGGTTTATGTCATCTCGTGCTCCCGAGAGGGGTTAATTGTGCCTCAGTTGTTGGTGTACGGTCGAATATAAATCAACGTGCAATAGGCTTTGTAGGGGCAGGTTTATTTTACCTCACACTTTCACATGGCTTTATATTACTGACATCTTCAGATTTCTCCCAAAACTAAACAATCACTTGCATCTGTGATTGTTTGAAAATGTTTAGCTACACGCAGTTGCATATAATGGTGAGTGTGTGGAGAGATAACGAATATCAATAACTTAACGAAAAAAAGCCTCCTATTATATTGTGTGAGGTTTTACGTATTTGCAGGTGACGATGATGTTAATACATAATTGCTTACTCATTAGCTTCTTTACATTGTCATCTCAATGAAATGTCCAAGCATAGACACAATTCCATAACAGATCATATATGTATCAGATATATGGTCCTGCACTTTCAAGTACATCAATATTGAAATAATTAGTAAGGACAAGTCGTTATGGATAAAAAATGTGGTGACAATTGTTTAACCTAATTAAATTAGAAATCATTTTGAAAAAGACTGCCACACATACAGTGATATTTCTCTTGATTTTTATCTCAAAACATTTTAAAGGCATTACAAATGAAAGAAATATCAAACAACTCTGTTTCTGAAGTGCCTATATTACCCAAATGTAAACTCCTGTGTCTGATAAAGAATTAGGAATATAATAACTAGAGAACTGCGTGTCATTAGGTTTCTAATGATATAAACATTTGTTTATAAATAAATTAACAGAAGTATTATCAATGTTACATATGTGTGCAGACAGCTTGGTTTTGGTTTCGGTAAAAACAGAGGGTACCGGCCATGCTAACTACATGTAGTCCGCTTGACTATACTGACAAGTGAAATTAATCTGATAATATTGATTAAACTAAAATATTTCTACTTAGAAAGTCTGGAAATGTGTTGTGACGAAAAGTTACAATATTTAAATGAAGTTCCTATATAATCCTGTTACCTTGGCATTGCCTTAAAACGTGCATATATATATATAGATATAGAATTGAAATGTGAATGCAGCATATTAACATTTAGCCTAAAACGCCAAAAAACAGTATTAAATGTACGGACATAAGCCCATGTATAGACAGGCAATAAATGTTATCAGCTTTTGACACTGATATAGGTAGCATTTCAAACTTTGCAAGTGAAATATTGGTTATGCATAAGAATACTCTTATAGACACTGTACATCCTCAATTTGTAAAACTGTACACTATGGGACATATGAGACAAAAACAGAAACCATCATTGTTATGATACTTTCCTTAAAGTATCATTTTTGTCGTTACTTAGTTGACGATATGTGTCTGTATCTGTATAGTTTACGAGTCGTTTATCACAGCTGATTTTGTTAAAGTAAGATTTG
Source organism: Mizuhopecten yessoensis (assembly GCF_002113885.1). Taxonomy (NCBI): domain Eukaryota; kingdom Metazoa; phylum Mollusca; class Bivalvia; order Pectinida; family Pectinidae; genus Mizuhopecten; species Mizuhopecten yessoensis. Next base: position 437,097 of record NW_018405595.1, read on the forward strand.
ATGAAATTAATCCTATTTGTGCAAACCGATAAAAAAGACATGATTATATTCAGCATAAGAAGGTGACAAATGACACTTCATACCTCGATCACAGTTGGTGCAACGATGCTCTTAAGAACCTTGCAATGGCTTGTGGCGTTTACAGCTATGAAAGGAGGAGATCGCCAAGCATTCTAGTAAGAGATTGCTACGCATGGTATCTTCACGAAAAAACGCGTTAAACATGAATTCAATTTAAATCGTGTAACACCTTTATTGACTTAATCGAAAACAGTGATGAGAGTTTGATTAGATATGCAAGATGCACGAGGAGGTCAAGGTCATCGATTTGTTGGTACACGTCAGTCTCGTTTATCTTAGCTTGTCTAATTAAGCTTCGGATTACATTATCAAGATAGATGTTTCTCTAGCCACTGTCGGCACCAGCATGGCATTCGGAGTATGACGGAAAAACATCGCAAGTTAAGCAGCAATGCGCAAAAATACACCTCTTTGACGTCATCAAAAGGACTAGGTTTTTGTACAATTTCGGAAATAACTTGATATTTGATTTTATATGTAAAATCCATATACGTGTTTTATATCAAGCATTACAAATATGTTAGGTACATAAACCAAATAACCTCGTGAAATGTACAGTTCTTATATCACACATGATTTCTTGCAGTTCCACTGATAGATGTCCGTGTACTCCTATTAAAGCAGACAGAGAGAAAGAATCTGGCATCATTTCATAAACAACCAATCAATAGATTAATCTTTACATCTCAATCATTAACCGTCGCTCAAAACTTAAGCTACAATGTATCAGTCACGGCGGAATTGAAAAGATACGTCAATTAATCTCTAAACCCGTACTTTACCAAATCACGTCAAGATATCGTCAGGTATCATGCAATGTAAATGCTAGGTATAACATTGTCTCTACTGTAAGCCCTGTATTCTATGGATTAGTCCCGTCTAATTAAGCAGCTTGATGTAGTGATAGCTACTTGAGATTTATGATCAGCTCGCGAGAGTATACCTACACGTCTATCGTTTTCTTTGAAACATCCATTCGTCTTAAGATAACGTACATTTACTTGGTTGTAGTCCAAATACTTTCGTTTGCCGAAAGTGTGTGCTTTCCGGAACTTATCACAAATATGTTTCCACTGCAATGAACACGCACATGTAGCCTGATCAACTCTGGCGGCATCCGAAAATGAACTTGTAGCTGCAAGTCGTTATTCGACAGAGTTTCAGCCATAAAATTAGACCGATTCTCGTTTCGCTATAATAATGTGATATTCCCTTATTTAATGGAGAAACCTAACAGATCTATTATAAGAATGGTTCAAACAAAGGTTCGTCGCCACGTTATCAAAGGAGCAACATAAGACTTAGCTGCGAGTTTAATACTCACAGAGCTCAAACAAAAGCTTAACGTTAAGGTTTACTTAATGAAGGTCTCAAACAGACTATTTCTAACCAGGTGTTCTAGTATCAAACGTTCACAAGAAAACTTCTCTACCGGGTCATAACATATACGGTCCAAACTAATGTGTTCATACATGTTTACTACAGGCAAGGTTTTATCATCAGGCTACAATGAGGGTCCACTAGAAACAGGTAACAGGTTCACTGTGAGAAGAGGTAAATAAAAAGCTCCGTCAATACGGCTACCACTCCTAGTATTAAACAACGACTTTGTGAAAAGCTTAAATACAATGAGAGCTCAAAGCAAAGCTTCGTCAACGCGTTCACTATAACGAGGGATCAAACACATGCTTCGTCAATATGTTTACACCATCAAGAGCTCTAAAAAATGTAAAACGGAATAAATTGCGACCGGGCTCAATCAAAAGCTTTTCTTTTAGAATTAGTTATATAAACACTCAAACAAAGACTCTGTAAAACGTTTACTATAATTAAGGTTCAACCAAGTTTTCAAATCTTCAAATAAAAGCCTCATTCTCATTTACCAACAATATACATCATAAAAACTTCGAACAACAGATCCCTTAGCATGCACCAACAGTATACCCTATCTCATTGTCAAACCAAAGCCCCTTTTCATGCACCAACATTTCATTCATCAACGCATGAAGCAAAAGCCTCCTTCTCATTCACAATCATTATACATCATAAAAACTTCAGGCAAAAGCTCACTGTCATGCAACAACGCTAAACTACATCAAAGCTTCACGCAAAAGCTCCCTTGTCGTGCACCAATACTATACTTAACCAAAACTTCTAATAAAAGCCTGACCATAACTGTTAGTAGGACGTAAAACACAAACAAATAAACAATCAAATAAAAGCCTCTTTCTCATGCACAAACACTTTAATTCATCAGCGCTTCAAACCAAATCTCCCTTCTCGTGCATCAAAACTAAACAACATCAAAGCTTCAAACAAAAACCTTCCTACTATGACTCTTTATTACATACTACAAATACGTAAGTTGTTCGTATATTATATTTCCCAAGCAAGGTTTCTCTATCTGTATTTACATATTTCCCTTTTGTTTAGAACAAACATAGTTTCCTCACATACATGTAGGACGGCTTACATACATGTACACCACACAGAACATCCGCCAATTGTACTGTTTCGTATGTACAGTGTACACTACTACATTGCTCAGGCGACTTAAGTTCCCTGTGTAGAAACAAAAAACTGACCCAAGAAAAACCTTCCAGATTTACTTTACTAAAATGAAAGCTCGTACAAATTATTTGGGTACAACTCAGCACTCGTGTGAATTCCAACACGGCAAGACTACCACTTACATGTTAAAACGTGGGAATTACATGAACCAAAATAGACATGGCATTTATTCAAGAAATTGGAAAAGTGTTCTTTTTAAAGGTTGGAACGATCCTCGGTTATATTTAGAAATTTAATTCACAGCAGTGAGCACAATTACACCACCACAAGCGTTAATATTGTTTATATCTAAGATGTTTAATTCTGAACGTGTATACCCACGCCTTTATTATCGTTTTAGAAACACTTGAATCGTTGCTTTATTGATGCTTGAATACTATTTGCGCTCTTAATAAGCAGTTCTGTTAATATATATATATACACTTAATCAATATAGAAATATATTAAAGGGTGTTCGGGTGACGCAGTTGTTTTCTTTCAATAAAAGACTTGAGCTCGACTCTCCCAATCGAAAGTGAAATGGTATGTGGTTCGCCCAAGGGGATCACCCTTTAGTATATCCGTTTCCTCCTATTTTAAATGTCTGTTCTGACTAACAAGTGTGATTGACAGATGTTTTACATGAGTTTCATATTGTCATAATAAATCAAGTTTAAATTCAAAAACTGTTAAATATCTTCACAGTTGGAACCTGCTTTCACTATTTGCCATAACATACAAACATGTAATCACATATATGAGGATATGATATGGGTATACGGGGATATGCGTGATAACTTGGTGCTGACTCACTTGAAAAAAACATTCGTACATTGTAATATGCAATAACATAAATGTGTTGTTATTTACATTCATAAAGATTTCATATGTTGTTCCCAGAGATTCAGCCGTTTCTCAACACGATTTATTTACACGGTCGAGTTTCGTTACACTAGCGAAAATGACTGAATTGGCAAGTATTCACTGTATACATAGAAATGTTATGCATATTCAGTACCTGGAAAGACACCCATCACAATGTGAGTTATCTTTATTGTTTGTTTGTGTTTTACGTCCAATGAAAAGCTATGGTAATTTAAGGACGTGACAGGTTTTGGTGGTGGAGGGAAACCGGAGTTCCCACAGAAAAACCACCGACCTACGGCAAGGACCTGGCGACTGCCCCACGCAGGTCTCGAACCCACGACCCAGTACTAGTGGTGGAGGGCTGGTGGTAGCAGATTGTCAGACGTCTTATACAATTGGCCACCGCGTCTCTTTATTGATCCCTAGAAAAATGTGGTGTCTTCTTGATAAGACATTACCTATATTTTCATGTATACCTATTGATCATATAGCTGGTCAGTTGTGAATCTAGAGGCCAATTCTGAAGCTCGGAAAACCTTTCTGGATACTGCTCCTCTATATGAATAAGATCTGACGCCATATGATCATTGCATAAATATTTTGTTCAACCCATCATAAATCAAGAAATTTTGTGAATCGACACTACATAGAGTTGGCCTTTAGTATCCATGACAAATACAGAGCTCTGTGTTGTTGTTTACTTGTTTTGATAAGGGATAAAAATCGGCCTAAAATAACCAAAACATGATTTTGACATCACTAGTGACTATCGTTGGCATTGCATTCCTGCGACCAAGCTTTTAGTCCTTATTTAAACAAGCATATCAGCATAAGGATTATCATGAGAACGGTCATTAACTACTTTTCCTTTTTCGAGGAAAATAATAGCATACTCAATCAGCTTCAAACGTTTAGAAGAGTGTCGTGAGCTTCTCTTTGCTGTACATGTTGATTCGTACATAATTTGAAGATTGCTTTCAAAATCTATTCATAATTTATGAATTCCACGTATAATACGTGTAATGCCATTGCATATTTACATATATTTTAAGATATGTGTCTTCTAGTATAGTTCTCTATAACGCAAACATATCAGACTCATTGTGTTACGTGACCGACGAAACGCTACGCGGCTGTTGTTACTGTAACAAGCCAGCTATAACCTGCTGCTATTATAATAGCGTGACGTTGCTTCGTGGAGCACGCTACTCGAATCTGTGACACAATGTCTTGTCGGGTTGAACGCGGCGTGCTAAACACAGTTGTTACGTAATTAAATTAGCCGTAGAACGTACACCAAACTACAGTGGAATCGTGTATACGTATTCATTTAGAGGGTTTGAAAAAGAATGAGACAATGAAGCTAGTATTGATTTCTAGTTAGATTCGGGTCTGAAACTCTCAAATGTATACAAATGTTCACGTACTCTGTACCTAGGACGATTTCACCACAGACATCTGAGGACAAGACTTGATATATATTGATTCCTATGGCTCGCATGTGAACCTTTTATTTAGAACCAAGACACAATTACAATTGTCAAATTCAATCGAATAAAGGTAGCAAAACCATGACGTGAAAGGCAAATAAAATATTTGAAAAATCAATTTCTTTGTTATTTGGTGCCCTTCCGAACACACGGTGCACGCTGCAATTCCTACACGTTAAAAGATATAACTAAATGATCAACGTACGAGCAAGCCTGCTTGCCATATACCGACCCTTCCTTACCATCTCGTTAGAAGATAGCAATAATGCCGATGTTCATAATCAAAGAACCAAAACGTTACCGTTCTGTATCATCTTTATTTATTTTTATCTCAGTTTGACCTTTAAACCTTGTATAGTGGAGTTGCCAAAGAAGTTAATGAAAGCTTCTATTTATTCTTCCAATATACAATCCCAAGCACATAACATGTCAACATCACTGAGTGATTTAGAAAGATACAAATCAATTAGACAACGAAATACTTAAGTAGTAAATATACACACCAAATGGGCGTAATTGCACCTAAACGTACGCTTTTAATATTAAACTTTTTGGACAGATAAACATAGTTCTGTATTGTCTTCGTTATTTATATGTTCACTTCCCCAGAAGAGTGTACTGTATTCAAAAACATTGTTTATCCAATTCACCGAACGGAAAATTGCCTAATTGTTACATGGTACAAACATCTGTTTAAGAGGGTAAATGATACGCTAATACTATTAGAAACATCTTTGATAAGCTTTAGCAAAACAAAATGTTTTCTGCAACAAGATTTTCAAGATTTTCTGACTGGTGTTTTCCTTCTAATAAATATTGATGAAAATAAACGATTATCGCAAAAACGAATGAATTTTCATCGTTCAGCAATGAACAGTATAGAGAATAATAATTTAGATCAGCATTGCAACCTCCCTTACCACTCAATACTGTCTACTGTTGCGAAAATGTTTCTCCTTAAAAAATAACCCTACAATTAATACCATTTGCCGTAGGCACCAAGGGAACATTACATAACAAAATTATTGGCACTGCTACCCCATACGGATGCAATAACAACATCTATTTTTTTAACGTCTAGGATGCAGTCATCAAGTGATAAATGTGAGCCTGGTCCTAAACATTGACATAACAAAAGTCGATTTAAATACAAACGTACGTCTGAAGAGGTAACGGAAAACTGGAGAGATACGATTTGTTGTCCACTTTGTTCAAACAAACGAGCATCAAATGAGGGTTCAACTAAAGATTTTCCTGTTGTCTTTTGGGAACTTACTTGCGATTATTGTCGATGGGAAACATATTCGACCATTTATTCTTGTTCGCACTAATAGTGCGGCATATATGCATATGCAAGTCGAACAAGCCAACAACGGGGTTAGATACCGTTTATAAAAGTAGTATACTGAACCTTATGTCCGTAGAAGATAATATTTACACCCAACCCTTCTTAAGCTTAGTAAATAATAATAATAATAATAATAATAATAATAATAATAATAATAGACTTTATTTAAATTCGATAACACATTGAGTCAATGGCTCGTCTCACATGTGGTCGACATAAAATGTACAATATTTACAACAAAATTGATACCGGTTTCAAATTTTGCGCCCTTCTCGCTTCAGACTGATAACTGATTAATGACAGCCATTGTTCGGTTCCTTCAACATCTAGAAGCATGAGACATATTCGGGATCCATTATTTCTGATTATACAATAAAAGGATGCTGACCAACTTCTTATTCCTTGGATGCACATTCAAAATTTTTTGACGTTACAGTGAAAAAATGCGGCTTCTGTTTGCGACGTTCGACCGCGTCACTACCAGAAAAGTGTGTCAATACGTGTACATAACGACCGTTCAAAGTGCTACTTATATTACTTAATTAAAGATTTGAAAGCGATAAAGAGAAGAAAAGAAGTGTTATTTATTGCGTATTTTATAAATTTACCCATATATCGATGTAGATTCACTGGAACCATATTATCCTAGCAACCACGGCTACCAAAGTTCCCATCGCAGCAACCCGCTTCGGCTGTTATCTTCGTTGTATAGCATTTGTAGATTATTAATGATGTTAATATAAGGATTGCCCTTCATTTTGACGGCGTATACGGTAGCATGAACGCAGTTGGCAACGAACATATTCTTTATGGAGCGCCTGCGCACACCATAGAAAAAGTCCGTTGCCAACTGCGTTCATATTACAATGTACCGTATACGCCGTCAGCATGAAGGTCAATCCTTAAATATACCACCATACTGCATATAAAAAGTATTCCTTGACTGCTTCCAAGCTTTTCTCTTACAAGCAAACGTTACAACAAACAGAATTAAGATGACCTTAGAATAACTCCATCTTCAATATGCTGTTGTTTACAACCCCGTACTCTAGCTGCTACGCTGTATCTATCAGTCTAAATATCATCTATCATGTTAAGCTAGGAGAGTGTTCGTTAAGGGGTTATAAGTATCTGTGAATCAGAATGTACTACAGATTCTGATAGATTTTGTAGAAGACTACACCAGGCAATAGGCATAACAAAAAGAGAATACTGAATTGGATTCACGTTAAGAGTGGGTTAAATCTATCAGGCCAACACAAATCTGTTTTCGGTTTCGAAACTTTACAAGAGTCCTTATCAACAACGCTTCCTAACAATTATCAAAAACCGTTACTTACATTCCTGGTCCCACTTAATCAGGAATACAGTGGCATTGAGAAAATGCATCCGCTAAATATAGATTTAAATATACGAGGAAAAATATTTTGAAAAATATTGAACAGTCTTTCCTAAAAAAATATTTCTCTATCAGAAAAACAAATTCCCGCTCAATGATCGCCTCCATTCTTTTACATGTATTTTGAAAACCGGAAAAAGGCAAATGGCGATATAAACCTATGGATTCGTTAGAAGGCACGGTAATCTAGTGATAGGACGCCGGGCTCGTGACCGACGGGTTGCGGGTTCGAGTCACGGCACGGCACTGTGTTGTATCTTTGAGCAAGATACTTTACTCCGCTTTTTCCAGTCTACTCTTGTAAATGAGTACGTCGTTTGGCAGTGCTAGAATTGCAGAATGCTAGCTGTGAGCGCCGAAATGGCAGCACCGGCTGTATGCTCCCAAGGGAGTTGAGAAATATATTGTCTGGTTGCAAAGGCCTTTAACCACGGATAATAATCTGTGACCCATTTGATACGACCTACGAACTAGGTTCTGATAAAGCGGTATATAAGAACCTCGAATTATTATTATTATTGTTAGATTGGTTGAGTTCTTGAAGACAGTTGACCTTCTAGCGGAACCCTGCTACAAAAGTTACAATCAAGGGAACAACACACTTTTCTACATCTGACAATTACTTCGAATTTTAAAACAACATGACCAACAAGGACTGTTTGTATGATCGCGATTTTGACTTTCTGGGGGGAATATTCCTTTCCTTCATAGCAACAGCCCTCATCACCAACTAAGTTACTGGAGTTTATTTGCCGCACATGAACAAGGGCTTCGAAAATCACACTATACATACTAGATGTCGACTGATGACGCACAAACTTACAACAGAAAGTTTCGAGTGATGCATGTTAACAAAGGCCAAGTACGGTTTTAAAGTCGATGTCAAGATCTTATCATGAAATACATGTAGTTTACAGTTTTGTCGATGTTATTTTGTAGTGCCTATTATGGTTACGTTACCGCTTAAGGCAGTGACAACACCGTGCGTAAATGGTGCGCACAATGATGTGCTTAAACAATCGTTAATCCCCTCCTGTTGACATGTTAGCACATATGTGCAATATTGTGCATTGTAAGTTTAAGTTATCAATAGTAAAGACTATAAAATGAAACGGTCGTTTGTCTGCGATTGATAGTTATCAAAACACGATTGTTCTGGCGCAAGTTATGTTCATGCTTTGAATTCTAGAAGATATTCGGTCGCCTTTACTGTGACCTGGCGTCACATCACGACAAATGCGGGCTAAGGTTTAGCTATTCTATATCTTAACAAGAGGTCAAGGGCCACGTATATCTCTGGGCATATTACTGGAGTGCTTAAAACTGCTAAATCCAGTTATCAGGTTTCAATTCTGTCTTGGCAGGCCCCGTTAACAAGAGATTTCTGTTATATAATTGGTACTCTAATCCAGGTCCTAGCACTTCCTTTAATATATTGATATGAATCGCCGACATAGGTTGCATTGCTCATCATTGTAGAACGTTCTTACAAAGCAAAAGTACGGTTTGAAGACTTTGTTTACAAGGTGGCTTAAATACTAGAAGTATTAAATTGTTGACATTTTGGCGGATGGCCGATATAGAGGTGAGGTTAACACTGCTAACAGTTTAGGATAGAAAGGTGATCGGTAATGGAAACATTGATAGTATGATTCACTGTCACTAAATAACGTTGACATTTAACTAGAACATTGCTGTTTGAAGCCCAGCATTTATTGTGTTTCACCAAGGATGTATTGTTTGCACTGTCATAAGAGTAAATAAAGTACCTTACACGACAAAAACAGTTCATATTTTTCTTAGAGGCCATGTGCGGGGGAGGGGGGAGGGGGTATTTTTTCGCTGCTTCACAATGATCTCATATCGTGGTGCAGATGCGACTGTTTACATACTAGCATTAACGGCATACTTGCCTCCAATAAAAAGTCAATTGTATAGCAATCAGTGTCCTCTTGTACCTCCTCTGATGATGTGTCTGAGCAACACACTTACGAAAATATCTAGCGTTATTTTCAAAACAGGAACTACATATAAGCTGATAATGCTGATTACCTTTACCTGTGTATTGTCGAGACTGATATCACCGGCAATTATTGAAATTAATTACTTTATCCCGACCAAGCTAATCAGCTCGCCCTCTCAGTTTACGAAGCAAAGATTACAAGCTTGATCAACTTAACACATAGTAGATCTATATAATATAGTATCACCCCACTTCTACTGCATTGCACAGTCCATCAATCAATACAAATTAATTGCAAAACATCAATGATTATATCCCAAAGTATTGTATATCACATGTACAGCTTGTAGATGTATTCCAATGACGGAGCATCGGTCCCATCTAGCAGGCAACATATGTTGTAACACATGTTGTGATATAGGCATGTTACTAAATTTAGACCTGAAAACTTACATTTTAGATAACTACGTATACTAGAGTACCAATTAACAAAAGGTTACGTTTTAAGATAATTAAGGAACAATTGTATCAAAACTACAATCAAGCATCACAATATGCTACCAGGAATGCATAGTTAGATTGCAAGCTAAACTTCGCCAAATGTCTGGATCCATGGCTTTAGGCTTTGAACTATAAATAGACCAGATAACTAAGAAGTATTCATTCGAAACATGCTGACTGTTGTCTAATATCAACCACGTGTGCATGTAGAATGTTTCCTGTCTACCGTTCGTCCATGTAACTTCAAGAAAATAAAGACATGATTACACAGCAGCAGGGTCGACGATCCCCAAACTTACCCGACACCCAACATTTCATGCAATTAATTCCCCGCATAACCCCGTAAAACCTCTCTGCATTTGTTAATTCACTTGTCCATTACGTTGTGTACTTAACCGTAAAACCCGTTCATACATGAACTTGTGCATTACCTACATTGAGTAAACTACCGGAGTGCGGATGATGTGTTTGACCGATTTTATGTACACAGTTTAATAAGAATACCAGTTCAGTTGTTATTCAAATTCAAATTCATTTATTGACTTTGAGCTTTACAGCTCATCAGTATGTACATAATACATATAAATACAGTGGCAGACAGCACACAAACGGGTTAACACACAAAACAGCAAAAACAGATGAGTATTAAGTCGGTCGTGTTTACCTGTATGCGTGTACGGGACCTTTGTTATACACGTAAGTAGGGAAATATAGATACTTAAATACAGATCGCAAATTATTTTTTCTTAAGACATTCCAACGCATTTATGTAATCCATGATGCCTTTTGCACATCGCTCGTTACTTTCGCCCATCGCATATTACAATGTGTGTCCTGCATGCATCGTGCACACATCGTAAATGAGTTGTGCATTCCTATTATTTTAGTATTATGTTTGTCTCTACAGTTGTTCAAACTTTGAGGATGACGTCAATGAAACAGGAGGCGCTTACATTGCGAACCACATTGTATTATTATCCAATGGCCTATTTCCTTTGCTCATATCATTCGCGTTTTGTCCCATTTTCGATTTTGAGTTCAAATTACGATTTTACTTTCACATCAGTTCGGTATATCCTATTTTTATTTTTATCTTGATAACATCTCCAACGTCACATATATTCAATTCACTATCATTTAGAGTGTTTTTCATGTGTATCATGTATGGTTCCGTAAGGCGAAAAGTCATTTATAAAGTATATTGAATGTTGTATAAACGTCACTCTTTTGGTTGGCATTTTTTATTATATTTGAAAAATTTCTGTGATGCTCTCAGTAGTTCCACAGAAATTCATTACAAGGAATAAAACGTGTGAGTACAACAAACGAATACCATCCAGTTACTGGCGTGCCCATTCGTGTACAATGCTATACAGAATATGTGTTGTGTCTTTTAATGATGTTACATGTAGTATTACAGATGCTATGAGGGGCTTAATTAGCAGAATAATGAGAACTATTCTGTCATTACCTGTGTTCCTGTTAACAAAGTCGTTATTCCGTTATAACGACTTAGTATATCGTTATCACAAGTTCAATATAGTTTCTCGTAACCATTGCCCAGTAATGTCGTTTTAATATTGAGTCAGTACAACTCAGTTTATCATCAAACCCAGTCTAACCTTATATAAGGGACGTATTTATCGTTGAACCGCATGCATATTGAAAATCGAGTTGAAATAACTGTGCTTGTTGTACATTTATGTTGACTGTGGGACGTAGGGGGTCACTATATACCAGTTGATCACATGATCGCCGGAGTAATCTAATACCATTTGATAAACATGAATATCAGAATCAGCAGTTACCGGTATAAGGGAGTTCTCTGCGTTATAATTCTCAATAAAATAGTACTATACAATACATTTGTTCGTGAAGTAGAAGTAACATGGCAGTTACATATATATTAAAATAACACCATGCCAACTACTTTAGATAATTTTGGAACAAAATGAAATATAACGTGATGCTAATACTTATAATGTTGCCGAATATTTTAGAAGTTGAATTTCAGTTCAACGAATGGACTTCTCTCAGTTAGGTACGTTACCCCTTGTATAGGCAGTGCGCAAAGAAAGGTTTCATAAACAGAGAGAGGGTGGTTCCATGAATAATGAGAGGTTCTGTGGATATTCAGTGGCGAATCCAGTATTATCACAATTTTCCTCAATGTTTCCCCACATGAACCCCCCACGTTTTAACGATAGGGCGAGGTTAGATGGGAAAAGCAACATTAATTGCACCGGGAGAGGTCGTTATGATAGAGATGCCTCTATGACAGGAGGACTTTCCAAGGATACAAAGATAACCGAAAGATGTAGGAAGGTCACTTTGATAGGAAGTGTTCCATGAAAAAAGCGAGATGTTCCGGGTGAAGAGGCAAGTCTCAAAACTACACCATAGTCCCCTGGATAGCGGAAAGTCTCGTAGATGGGGAGAATTTTCATTGATCATAAAAGAACTAAGGAGGTACTATCGCTTTTCTGGAAATAACGGACATGGTATCCATCACCGTATGACCTATGTATTGACATTACGGCGGTTATGTCTTTCCGTAATTACAGATGGAGAGTAGACGTGGCTTGAGTTGACATTTGAGTTTAGGAAAGTTGATGTGAAAATGAAAAGAAATCTTTCAAATATATCGGTCTAGCTTCACCCGACTCATTGCGAGATGCCAAAGTGGTGTGGAGAAAATTCAATTATTATTGAAAACTATGGATAATAGTAGTTTGTAGCCAAAATTGGCTTCCAAACCTATCAATGGATGTTGTAGGAATGTGGTAAGATACAAGCGAACGACTCGTTTATCAAAGAAACGATTCGGCATTGTCTAGGCAACAATCCATACGGCCTCTACAACCGAGCCTGAAGCACACCGCCGTATGATTATGTTCGAAAGGTTAGGATCCTATAATGAAATTGTCTGTACGAAAATGTAGCATTTAGTATTTTTCTAGCATAAGACTCGTTTTTTATGTCTTCGAGGCAGACCATCAGTAAGCACTAGCAACGGATACTTCCGGGTATGTCACTATGGACATGCTTGAATTACCGAAGGTAGGGTCACTCATACGGACCAGACGTATCTACGCCCTCGGAGATTTTTGAGCTTACAATTGTACGTAAATAGAACGGCTGGTCATTTCCCTACATTTGAAATTTCATCACAGTTAAACACGACCTGTCTGTAATGTCTTAAATGGGGATTTCGCTGGGGTTTTTCATACAGGTACCGAGTACGTTTGGAGGCACGGTAGTCTAGTAGTAGGATGCCGGGCTCGTGACCGAAGGGTTGCGGGTTCGAGTCACGGCACGGCACTCTGTTGTATCTTTGGGCAAACTATTTTACTTCGCTTGTCCCAGTCTACTCAGCTGTAAATAAGTACGTGGTTGGGCAGTGCTAGAATTGTAGAATGCTAGCTGTGAGCGCCGAAAAGGCAGCACCGGCTGTATGGTCCCCAGGCACTTGAGAAAGATATTGGCTGGTTGCAAAGGCCCTATAACCACGGATAATATTTTGTTATGAACCGCTTTGAGACGACCTACGAACTAGGTTGTGATAAAGCGGTATATAAGAACCTCGAATTATTATTATTACTTATCATTACCTGTACGTACCAACGTGAAAGCGTTTACAATGTTCTCGTGTTTTCAAGCAGAGGTCATGCTTAGGCGGCATTAATAGACCAAATTTGTCACGCTACGAAATTCTCTTTTTAATTTTCAGATGTTAGAAACTAGAGATGCGTCAACAGAACAATCGTTCGATTATAACATGAACAGCATGATAGAAAAATAAACTAATGCATGATGTATGGTTACATGTACAATGTATCAGTGTTTTGTTTTCAAAGACGTTCGGAGCCAAAACAAGTGAATGGAACTTGGTTAACAATCTTTTGGATTGCTCTCTCTATATATATTTCTTTTTTCCGTTAGAACATGATGTATTGTTAGATTGGTTTTCTGGCTGTGGAGCTATTTTTGCATCATTTAATATTTATAAGGCCATTTATCACATTAACGGAACCTAGTTCCCTCTATGTAAGGCGGGAGCAATAAAAAATTCAACACGAGCATGACTTGTTCCGGACATCAGTAATCTTATCTGGAAAACTAGATATCCCCTTGCTTCCTTTGTAAATCACGTGGATTTCTTGGAATATGTAAGAGATGTTGAATTAAGTTTGAACTTGCTTGTTGCGTGGATCACGGATTTAAATTCATCATGCGTATGTATCCAGACATATTGAACAAAGTACTATGTATGTTTTTTACATGTTTGTCGTTGCCTCAAATTTAACGTCCTCACTTACACATTGCTTGAAGCACGATAACGAAAATAATCCATCGTCAAAAATGAAACAATTAACCGTCTATAGATTCAAACTCACAGTATTTATCTTTCGATATTTGATTAACTTACAGTAACTTCCGAAAGATGAACGTGAGTTGAGTTATAAGAATTCGAGCAAAAGTAGAGGAGTTTTAGCTTACAAAGCCATGACTGAAGATTTCCGAATGTTTTGTCACAATATACTGGGATCGGTTGAAAAGATTTCCGAATGTTTTGTCATAAAATACTGGGATCGGTTAAAAGATATCTAAATGCGAAGTGGAAATAAAGGGAGTAACAGCAGGGAAACTGTTGACGCGAGCTAATCTCCACGCGACGGTTCTTAAAGGATCAATATCAAGCTCGTTAGGCATAAGCAAACCTTTATTCACACACTTTAAACTAACATATCGAGCCGAAAATGCACAAGAAAATGTAAGACACGCGTTTTAAATGGGAAATACTCTATGAAGGATCAAACAAATGTACAATTAGGAAACAAACACTAGTTCAATAAAAACAATTCAGTCCTGCTTAGGAAACTAACAGGTGAAGAAAAAATCTTTCGGTCATAAACAGAATATATACATCTTTGATTATGTTGCTCTCGGGAATCAATGTTAATGTCGATACATTGACTAGAAACTAAGGCCTACTGAAACGTATACGTCACGCTAAGCTATTCTAAACCTACAATTTTGAACGATGTTTCACCTACTTGGACTATTGAAGAGGTATACGTATCGATAATGTAACTTGAGGCACAATTAACGTGTACAGCCAACCAGTATTCTACAATCGTGCCATTCATTGTAGATATACATTTTCCCATTGATATACAACTTGGTATACAATCACTGGTATAGAATTATAACTTGTCTTGATGATTCCTATTGTTAAACAAATCAATACATATGACAAAATCCTTTTCAATCGAAAATTCATATTTTGGAAAATAAACGTTATTAAAAATTATAACCTTTTTTTTGGATCCCCCTACAACTGCCCAAAACTGTAACTTTAAAAAAAGTGTTGTTGTTTTTTGCATGACTAGCTTTGATAAAACATTTCTGAAAAGAAAACTATACCTTCTGGGTCTGTTTATGAAACGCCAATAAAGATGAAATAAATAAAACGTAATAAACAACAGTGTTCTGAGTGTAAAAATACTAGAGGTCAGGCCGGGATTCGAACCCTGAACTTTAGGTCTTTACACTGTTGCTCTTTTCTGGCACCAGAAGCGTATCCAAAACGACAGTAAAGGGAGGTTATTCTCTATACGAAAAAACTAAGTGCAGAGGGACAGGAATCTTTGAGCGGGAGTACCATTCTAGTGTAAAATGATAACTTGAGTATTCATTGGACGACTGTATGCTTTGACAATTGCAAATCTGCAATTTACAGTTGAACAAGCATACATGTTTGTATGATGGTTTGAGAAAATCGACGCTAGACTATTGCATGTATTGGCATTTTGGTTTCTTAATATTTGACATAAAATTGGTTTCCCAATCCCTGGCCTTTGTTAAGATCCATGACAGATCTGGATGATTAACACTGAATTTGATTCTAAAAAAAACGGTAAAATATTAAAAGGAAAAGAAAACAGGTTCGGCTATATAGATATAGACCTCCAGATTCTTACCTGCCATCGATCCCACTCGTCATTCCTTTAAACGTTTTATTGATTACCTCTCGTGTCCGACACATTTTGTCCAATGTTTTCTACAAGCTGAAGATAGTTTAACTTGAAAAACTTTTGAGATCAATGCATAAGGTCCGTGGAGCAGTTATTACCGGCGTATGTATGTAACGGTAAGGCGACCTATGTGTTAAATGTACTTGATTAATCGGTCGATATACAGTCAAATAATGCGCTATGTATCGTTAGGTATTGTTATGTTACATTGTATCATAAATAGAGTAAACCTCAATATATCGTCCCTCGTTTCATTTGCTTCCTTGTTTACCGCCAACATATTCCAATGTCCTTTCTTTTTCTTTTTGAAGAATTCCTTTATATATACATTTCCCTCAATTTATTGCCAAACCCCGTTAAAGCGCCAAAATTGCTCTGGACGAGTGATGGCAGTAAACCAAGGTTTTACTGTACAATTAAAGCTCCATATAATGTCCCTGTTCCATTTGCCGACCCGATCACTGCTAACATATTTTGAGACTCGTTTTTCTCCCTCAAAACAACGACAAAATTCATCATTACGTCTTAGTTTCCTAAGAATTGTTGCCAGTATAACAATGTTTTAATGTATGTGATTGAATAGTCTCTCATTTACTGCAAATCCTCCGTAGTTTATTTGTATACCTGGACTTTATAAAAGTATATGGAATTCAATTTGATAGATCGGGACACGTTATCAAAGAACAAAACTAGCATAATATGTATAATTAGTTATAATGGAATTCATTTGTAGTCTCGCCCTTATCATTCTTTGCTGTAGCAATCATGCTTGTTTCTGTCATAAAAGTTAGCTAATGCATTGCAATTATTTTAATCATTCCAGTTTATTCATAATACTGATGTCTTTCCTACCACACAGACGCAATACGTTATTTGTTATTGACTTATTTTGAATTTTGTATGTACCACAAGGAATGTTGGAGATATGTTACAGAGGGTAGAACGAACAGCATGCAAATACAACAACATTGTGTTTCCCTTGCGAACACAATTCACACGCACTGGTTCCCAATCACAAGAGAGGCAACTTGTACAGAGAAAATGATAATACTTTAAATGAATGCCGTATACGATGTTTCGCTTGAAACGTTCGATACAATACAAATAAATTAACTTTCAGTAAATGGACAATGGCCACTACAGAGGAATAATATTCAGTATATGGACGATGGCCGCTATAGAGGAATGTACTTCAGTATATGGATACTGGCCGCTACATAGTAATGTATTTCAGTATATGGACACTAGCCGCTACAGAGGAATGTACTTCAGTATATCGACATAGGCCGTTACAGAGGAATGTACTTCAGTATATCGACATAGGCCGTTACAGAGGAATGTATATAAGTATATACTTGTCGCTACATAGGAATGAACTTCAGTATATGGACGATAGCTGCCACGTGTATGGAGGAATGTACAATGTACTTCAGTATATGGACACTGGCCGCTACAGAGGAATACACTTTAGTATATGGACAATAGCCGGTACAGAGGGATACGTTCAGTATATGGACGATGGCCGCTACAGAGGAATTACTTCAGTATATGGATACTGGCCGCTACAGAGGAATAATCTTCAGTATGTGGACGATGACCGCTACGGGGGAATAAACTTCAGAATATGGACACTGGCCGCTATAGAGGAATGTACTTCAGTATATGGACATTGGCCTCTAAGGAGGAATAAACTGCAGAATATGTACACTGACCGCTACAGAGGAATTCACTTGAGTATATGGACGATGGCCGCTACAGAGGAATACACTTGAGTATATGGACGATGGCCGCTACAGAGGAATGTACTTCAGTATATGGATACTGGCCGCTACAGATAAGTGAACATAAGTATATGGCCACTGGCCACTACAGAGGAATAACTTCAGAATATGAACGATGGCCGCTACGGAGGAATGTACATACATGTAAGTATATGGAAACTGGCCGAGACAGAGAAATAAACTTTAGTATATGGACAATGGCCGCTACAGGGGAATAATTAAACTTCAGTTTATGGACACTGGCCGCTACAGAGGAATGTACATAAGTATATGGACACTGGCCGCTACAGAGGTATAAATCTCAGTATATGGACGATTGTCGCTACAGAGAAATGTACTTCAGTATATGGACATTGGCTGCTACAGAGAAATGTACTTCAGTATATTAAATGTACTAAATGTACCGTCATATAGTATCTTTTTATATACCGACATAAGCTGCCACATAGGAACTTGATTCAGCATACCGGCCCTTTGGCTGATGCAGAGAGCGCTTATTTCAGTTAACCGACCTTACGGCAGTGACATAGCATAAACATAATACTTATTTAACCATGCGCAGTAATAAACCCCCATATATTTAATGATGTTCAGTTCAGCAGTACTGCCAACAATAGAAATTGCATTGTCATGCAATAAGCCCATCCNCTCCACACATACCCCCTTCCCCCCTCCCCCGACTAATTGTTGGATAAAGAAGTATAGTTGACCTGTTTACTAAGATACATAAAGTGCTTGTTAGCTTGAAGACGGTTCTTAACTTGCCAAGGTTAATCTATCGACAAAACATCTGGCAAAGTCTGCTGAGGGATAATTGGAAAACAATGTAATAGAAACGGAGGTAATTTAATTATCCAAAAGTAAGCGTAACATGAATACATACTTTATTATTCTGTACAAATATATGTGTACTGTAATTATACCACATCGCTCGTCTACTGATGAGGGAAATATAATGTAAAATTGCCGATCATGATATCTGTCGGGTTTGTTTACTTCCTCTACCAAGAACGCCACATTACGAACATATTGCCAACACTCACACCAATGACGGGTAACAAATTCCGGAAAGCATAATAGCTGTCTGTTCAGCATTCCAGTTGCCCGTTCATACAGGGAGCTATCTACCGGAGTTGTGTCAACATCGCAGCTGTGTCGATTTCAACATAAGCTTGTTTTAAAGTACAAGTTTTTTTACCAGGAACGAATAGCCTCTTTTCAAAATTTGCAAAATTTGGATCAACGATAAATCATTCCACATACAGTTTCTTATTCTACCTTCACATAACAAAAGCAATTAAGCATGTATACCATAATAGTCCCTGTTTATCAACTAGCTCGTGATCAGTTAAATGGCGGAATGTGACTTTTAAAGATTGACCCCTTTCACTCTAAGTTCCTCCGTTTCGGATACTCATCCGCGATGTCGTACAATAATGGAAACGTAATTCTTACAAATGCTTAAATTTACGAACAATTAGAATTGATAAAAATCAAACGTTGGAAAAGCATTTGAAGCATTAAAAATGAATCTGGGGTAAAGATATGTAAACGAGTTGTGAGATTTTTCATATCAAATACAAAATTATGTGGTTCTTCACTGGCTGTAACGTTAACGGTATCGTTACTATACCATCACACTATCGGCGACCAGCGCCTTAGTAACTTCCCATAATTCTATTCTAATTAATATTACATTGTATCTTACAGTTAAGAATGACCAGTTTCGACCAGTGATGAGAGTTTACTAACATTTCAAAGATGCGTTCAATTAATAAACCACGTGCAATTATCATTCGTAGAAAAAAAGGGAAAAAATTTGATATTGAAATCTTGTAAAGAGTAGAGCCTTTTTACAGTAGTCTTAACCCTAATACATGTAAAATAAAATATCCCTGTACATGCAGTTTAAAAGACATTGATCGAATGAAAGAGACAGTTAAGCATGACATCACTGCACTTTCGAGAATGCACTTGTATATATCTCGGTCGACTCGAAGTCATCTTCTTGTCCATATTTCAACTCTAATATGGTAAATATATCAGATTTATTATATTCAGACGTTATGTTTAGACATAGTTTAAGCTACGTGTGTATTCAGATCGGACACAATGTTTAAGGTTTTATTGAAGATATATGAAATCAAATTGATATAGAAATATGAAAATATTACATGTACATGTACAAGAACAAGGTTTTGCAGATAAAAAGAGGATTGAATGTTAAAAACATTTATCTTTTGCGAGAGTGTATAAGCCAGAGTATTTATTTTATAAGTATATTGTTTGTAGATATTGATCGAGAAGATTGTTTCCGTGGCCAGACAATGCAGATGTTGCACGTGCGCAGTGTGAATACGTGTGTTTGTTATCATGTATCCTCTACTCGGTCGGTCTGTAAACCTAGCTAATGTACAAAAAAACTTACCTCTTCCTGCAAAACAAACATATTCACGTCTTTGCTGGTGTTTTGTATATGTGTATTTACATAGGAGCTAGGGATCCTTGACCTCGCTCAGTGTATATGAAACAAATACAAAAGGTACAAACGCTTCACCGTAACAGCCATTTAATAAGTTCGGAGTCCTTTTGGCGTTTTGTTTACACGCACTTGGGTATGGAAATAAATGATGTATGATGAAGCAGACGGTATCACAAAGGTGTTCATGCAGATCGTTAACACGCTGTGTAAATAAACTGCCAAAAATGTAAGAGAAAGAAAATATCAGAAATACATGTAAAAACAGCATCCCATCTCAAACTGTGCCTCTCCGTGCATCGCCATTCTAGCTGTAGTGCCTACGCCGAACTGTTCTAGTCCATGCGTGGCTTACTGGAAGGAAGAGTGTGCCCTTAGAAAATACAAGTGTGCTCGGCTACATACAGAAAGGAAGGTGCGTGTCCTCTAAAAGTCCTCTACGATATCTTACCTTTCTTTTTTTGAAATTCTTCACCATCGTCGTAGTTATCATCATCGTAATCCGAGTCTCCCATGTCCGCTTAACTTTCGAAAATTAACTACTTATAACTATAATTACACTGTCGACATATCCTAGAAACGAACCACTTTGTTACGTGTACACAACTTTATCGAGGAAATCAGTGTATTTCCTGTGGGTTATTAAATGAAACCTTCAACTCCTGTACAACTGTTTTAGTTGCTCCGGGCCAATAAAAGGCAGAGTCTACTGGCGGGGAAACAGGGAACGGAGCTATCGGTGGTGGGACGGTGTTTTAGCACATAATGAGAACAGTTGGGCCGGATAAACGTGTAAAAATCTGTTACGCGTTACGCTATAAAGATTACAATAGAGGCATACCAATCGTCACTATCAATGTCGCCAACAATCTGTCACGGTGTTCGCCATGGTGGCCAAACATTGCAAATACGCCAAACCATAGCAACATCCAACGACAGGCAATGTATGCGTTGTGGTATACGGTGACTTTTATTGCATTTTCTCGATTTCTAGAGAAAAGGGATAATTTATTACATCGATGAGTTCATTTTGCGAATACCTTTCTGATAAAAGATATGTATATACGTTGTAGCCGATGTCGGTGACGGTGGTACATTATGTATATATGACTACTTTGGTTAGTTTCGGAGAGGTTTTTTTCATTGTGTATTTATATTTTTGTCGGGTTTTACCATTAAAATGAAACCCTAAATGCCTCATTTGTTTACAAATAGAACTTAAGCAATCATGACTTGTTGTATAAACCTCTATATTAACTGAACTGTCGTAACCAAAAGCAACCTTCAGGCGAAACATTAAATGACTCACGAGACATCATAATACAATTATTAAGTATTTCTGTAAAAGACGAAAGTGATACCAATGGGTAAGTGATGATAAGCATGTCCTGTATCAGATATGACTGTTTTGTTCTATACTAAGATAGATACATGTACGTACATGTACCTGAAACATGACAGGAATGTTAACTCCATGCACATATCACAACATTATAAGCCCAAATTTTATTTTCAACATTTGTTATACCATGAGCGCACACCCAAGAGGTGTTAAAAACCAATAAGGAAAACAAAAAATAATACAATTGTATATCAATCTTATTATACATTGTACAAATGTGTATATGTAAAACCGATAATTAGAAATTTACAATGTAAACAAAACTTAAGTGTCATTTTTATCATTATCATCGAGATTACATGGGTACATCTTGTTTTGTGTATACCGTAACGAACGCAAGGCGAGTGAAACACTCTTTTTGCGTTTAATTATGCTTCTAAATCCCAAATTTATGAATTGTAAGATTACATGTACAAGGATCATCCTGCAGTTTTTGTTTGTTTGTTTGTGGTTTAACGGCCGATCATGTATTGCAATGGTAACGGCGTGTGCGACCGAGGGATGCCCGGTTCTGGAAGCGTCAGGGTGGAGACCGTGTCTACTTGAACATTTAGATGTGGATGGGATTTTTTCTCCCATACTTGCCCGTAAAAAAGAGAAATTCACCCGTGAAAAGATAAACCTGGGGGGGGGGGGGGGGGGGGGAAGAAAGACAACTTACACGCGCTATATATGACGTCATGACGTGTATTGCTAGACAAGTACGCCAAATGACGTCGCCGTTGGAACTAGTTATGTTGTGTTTTCTGTGTTAAATGAGTTACAAGTATTTTTTTTACATATTATTTAATTTGTGCTTTAAATGGCTATCTGAAATTATGTTCAGGTTCAAAATAACAACAACAACAACATCTGCTACTTACGGCGGGCTCACTTTAACCCAACACTATTTCACTGATCGCTTTGGATGTGATTTCATTGGCGGTATCCATAGAATGTTTCAAACTTCATTGAAGATGGAATATAACTACTAGCTGTACGCTTTATGTATATCTATATGTATAAGTGAGGTGTGATTGGAAATCAACGGGAACCAGTTTTTACGAGCAGCTTTTCAACCTCAGTCTGAATATGTGCATCGCTGTTTTAAGAGTCTTTGAAAAGCCATTTCTTTTCACCAGATTTTAAACTAGATACATGTACTACTCCCCAATGCAATATACATTTTTTAACACTATTTCACTGCGCAGTGCTCTAGATATTTCTTATCTTCCTTCAATGCTAAAGAATGTTGAAATGTCAGGTCTTTTTACTTTATAGGGTTTAGGATTTTTTTTTAAATGATTGCATTTTAGACACAATACAAATTCTATATTAATTACCAATACATTATAATAGATGACAGTGTCCGCTTTACCTTATAGCAAGGGCGTGTGTTATATTACCGAATGTAGCGTCGGATGCAAACAAATATGCATGCTATTTTGATATAAACCACAGATACCTATAAATATTAACATGTACATTGTACATCAGCAAGAAGGAATCTACTTAATCGATAAGTCGTATTGCATCGTATCAAAAAATGACACCAACAATCACAAGGTACAATGTATAGGTACGGTTTTCACTCGTTATAAGTCGTATGTAAATTTTGAATTTATATCAATAACGAAATGCTGCAAATATTTACTTAAATGTACAGTATTGCGACTATTGATAGCCTTTGTAGACTATATCTTGATAAGCTTTGAAGATAGTGTACACATCTGTTACAGGCTTAGCTCGGTGACCTGATTTTTTTTTTTATGAAAACGCAGGGTTTTGCTGCAAAATAAAGACACGCGTGGTTCAGAAATAATTTGCATTAAGTTTCCCATTCAGACATATAATACATGAATATACACATGGATATAGCATTCTATATGCTTGGCGTGCACTAACTGGCCTGTTCTATCCGACGAAATAGATCATGGACAGCGTTTTAATTATTGTTTTTCCTTGGTAATGTCCTCTGCCTTTCGGACACACAGAAGACTAATAATGGCTGCTTTCATGTAACATTTGACGTCGCAATCCCGTTCCTTGTTCTTGCACTGAACAGTTACCAGATGCAGTATACAGTCGATATGAATGCAATTTAGGTGACAGATAAATAGAATGTCGTCTGTATACGGCATCTGGTAACAATTCAATGCTTATATTTATATTTATATAGCTTATTTTGTATAGTAACTGAAGCAAAAATACGTTTGAATTTCCCGCTTATCATATCAGTAAGTTCAAATCCCAGAACAGCCAAATATTCCAGAAGATATAACATAGTCCCTCGTGTAATTGCAAACCATACGCACATAAAATGGTTTGAATACAAACTTAACTTTATGATTTATTTCGTATGAGTGTGTTTATGTTGAAAAATTGTTAATAATTGCATAATTTCTGCTTGTTTAAAATTAAAGCTGTTTTTCGCGCATTGATAGATTACATGTATTTGGAAGTGATGAGGCGCTGATTGTTTGATTGTTTCCTCGGAAACGCTTATGTTTGCTTCGACTGGAATATTACGTTATTTTCAGAAGCAAATATACTCGGATTTTTTTAATAAAAATTGGTACTTTTATTAGGTGATAACGATTCCAAGGACATTTCCTTTGAAACAGTTTCCATGTCTAATCGGTCAGATTAGCATCGCTAGCAGACGACGTTCACAGCGGTTCGGTTTCGTAATTTTGAGTAATGGATGACATCACTGAAGAACCTCAACACTTAAATAGGTATTTATACACATTCTAAAACCTTGTCGATACCCTCGACTTTTACAAGGTTTTATAAATGCTGAATTTTAGTATTGTGGTTATTCACTGATGTTATGCATAACTCAAAATCTCGAAACCGAGCCCCTGTGTGACGACGTTGACAAATTTGGTAAATTCGTATCTAGAATGGCGCTTACAATCATTTTGTGGTACCTACATATCTTATAATAATTTATTTTATTGTCATAATTTTGTAAATGCGCTTTGGTTTTTTGCAATGACCTGCATTGCTAAATGCTAACGAATCCAGAAAGTTCTCTGACTATAGGCCTATTTATACCGAAAGTATTTGGTGGCCATGTATGTTCCTACACTGACCGAATCACTGTAAATTGCAATATTAAGTCGCATATACTGAAATTTGGTTTTATTACAATGACGTCACTCTATTTAAGTTATCTGCCTTACATTTCCAGCACAAACGGAGGTATACACACACAGTGAGATATCAGCCAGGTGACATACACTGTAGGACTAGTAGTTAGCGCCTGATAAGGCAGATCCTGCGAATTTCTCAAGTTGTATTGATTAATGTACCTTTATGCTAATTGTGTTCATTGTATAAATTGTAAATCTACCTGTATGCACTGTAAAGCGCTTCAGAATGGCTAATTATAGCTAAATAGGGTAATATATATATCAAATGTTGTATATTATTATCATTATTATTATAATAATTATTTGCAATACTTGTCGATACACCCGCTGTTTACTTAAGCGAAGGAGACACTCAATACCTACACCCCTGAAAGACAATGCATCACATCATATGACCTATTGAAAGGACGAACTGTCTTAAAGTCAGTCAATATGTGAAAATGATGACTCAGCCGATTTTATGACATGTTGTCTTAATAGGTTTTGAGAGTATTTGTTTACGCTCTCGGGGCTGAATCTGTTATGGGTAGTGATATACTTATCTGTAGAATAGCCTGCATCATGATCATTTAGCTCCGCACAATTTTTTTATTTTGAGCTTATCAAAATGATTTGTAACTTACTGGACATTAAACGTCCATATAATCATACGGTTATGCCTGTACTTTATTTTCGATGGTCGGTTATAGACGTAACAACCCATAACGGTTGTAATTTTTCCTAAAACACATTTTTAATTACAATGAATTTCAACTTCCCCTTTTTTTTCAAAATACATTATTAATAGCTATAGTCACCTCGACCTGTTTGGCATTTAAGTAACAACAACGTACTTTTAAGGCCTTAGCTAAGAAACACTCATGCAAAAGAAACCCGGAGTAGATCTCAAGAACTACGAAAGAACAGTCTATCCAGGAACTCGTGTATTTGTACGGGTGTTAACGCTATTCTTGCAAAAGCAAAGGTCATATGAAAACAGCTGATAGCGGAGGCACCGAAAAGGCTTGGAAAGTGAGAAAGAATATATATCTATCTTAAGTGTTGCAATGGGGGCACCAGATTATGATTTCTTTCTTAATGTCCACTTAGCAGAAAATAGAGAGAAAAAAAACGCGATTCAGCAGTGTCTATCCACATTAGTTGCCTCTTACCATACGCCATGAAGATTACTACTGCTTACACTTAATATATTATATCTTTAAACCATAATTGTAATAAAACATACTTTACAAGCACTGATTACTATAAATCCAGAATACAAATTCACCTGTTGAAAGTTTACATTTGCTGTCTACATGTATATTTTTCACATACCTGTTGAAACCTGTTATAGTAATATGGGCAATGTTCAGACCATGACATACAACGTTCTGTATTGCACATGTGCAATACGGCATGTTGTATTTACCTACTAGCCGGAACTACTTTTTTATGGGAATCCCCTTGTCTTGACGAGCTGAAAAGTTCCAGGTATTTGCAAAAAATATCAAAGTTTATAAAGTCTTTGTATCGATCTCTAACAAATACGGAAGGTATGTGATAAAAGCAAGACCAAACACTTGTGTTTTTCTAACGAATCAGAAAGCACGAGTTCGTTGCGCGGACGTATATATTCACTTGTTCCGCGCACTCGTGAATATATACGTCCGCGCAATAAACTCGTGTTTTCTGATTCGTTAGAAAAACACATGTGGTGTGGTCTTGCATATGTATCCTTCCACTGCAATGCATTGAGAAGGCAAAAATTGTTATGAAACTATAAAAACATTTGCTATTGTGACGTCATCAACCTCTTTTGTGATTTCATCAATTTCCTTGTTGTCATCAAAGAAAAGTGCTACGGCGTGTCTGCGTGCTCCCAAATTCGTACTGAGGCGGTACTCGCCACGTACTGATCCCCCAATTTTGCCCACGTTTTTGCAAGTAGACAGCACGCACTTGCAAGTACGGCGGGTTGGGACCAAGGCTTAAAACTGTTCGAATTAATAAAGAATAAATAATCTATTAAAGTGTGAATATAAGTAATGAATGTTTTAGCAAAATTTGTTGTGGTCCTATAACACACATTTTTATTGCTGATAAGCTTACATAAAGACCTACCGGGCATTATTAAGTTTGTCATCAATAGCAATGTGTGTTATAGGATCATAACAACATTTGCAAAAACATTAATTGCTTAAATGAACTTCAACCTAGTGCATTTACATGTACATTTGTATTTTATATGAAAGCCCCTGTTTGCTTCAGGGTGAATACATGTATACGTATGTAATCTGACAACGTACATATACTTCAACAGACAAGTGTGTAAGATGTGGTAAGTCATGATTTTGCGTTATACTTACTGAATATAAAGTAATTTTGCTGATGAAACTGGAGTGTGACCTGTACCGTACTATATAACATAAATCATGTTGATATGGAAGCTTCATAAATGAAAGGCTTACAATTGTGTAGACAGTTTGAGAAACTAGTTACATGTACATGTTTACAGAATTTTTAACACTTCCTACATACTTATTATAGTGGTAAACATGAGGAATGCTATTTTTCAATTGTTCAATTGTTTTCATGTGTCTCCCCAATTTTGCTTTACTTAACGTTTTTTGTCATTTTGTATTGTTTTCAACAAAGATCGCACTTCATGATGCCTCATCATTTTAAATTTTCAATAACGTTATCAAATGTTCAAACAAATTTAATGATTAGTTGAAATTACAGATGTTAGACAATTGTTATACATTTGTATAATGATGATAGATGTGAACTTTATTTCAACAGCGTAGGAAGACCAAAATAGAAGTTATTGTAAATCGATACGGAAATGTATAGTATTTTTAAAATTAAAAAAAAAATATGCAGGTCTCAGTGGGTCAATTATTAAACAGTTTTTTTTAAAATAATTATGAAAATAGTTGAAACATTTTTTTGTCTAAAATCTGTTGTCAACATGCAACACAATAACATACCCTGCTCCCCTGCAGGAGAAAGGCAATACAAAACGCCAACGGTGATTATATAACAAAAAACACTTGTATTTTAAATACAAAACAAAACAAAACAAAAAATCTTTTAAGAAAGTAAACACTACATTTCGTTAAACGTCATTGACCTTCATTATCCGCGACTGGTTCTACATGTATCAATCATGGCCTCCAATGTTCCCAAACGTCATAGTGTAGTGTTGTCCTCGCTAACGTAAGATCTGTACGTACAAACAGGAGTTTGGTTATATTGCTGTCACGTCCAGTTACGATACATTGTTGACATGGAACTACGCTGGTAAAGACACTAAACCACGTCGAGTAATAAGCACTCTCGATATACAGGGGTTACGCGCACTTTCGCTCTCCACATCCCTTGATATCGAGGATGAGTATTAAGCAAACCGACAGAAACGAAGAAACTAAAAGAGAACATGACGGAGAAGAAGATTCATACAACTTGTAAGAAGGAAGTCAAGCTTCATCGGCCGTGAGATCTAGAACGTTACCGACCAAGGTGTGCGTAAAGGCTCCAATGCACTAATTTTTAAAAGACATCTAAACGTAATTCATAGCTATTGTTAGAATTTTATCTCGGAACAACCGCCAGTAATATTACTGACTATCCGTGGTAAATTTATTTTTATATTCAGTTATTATGAAAGTAACATAAACAGCAGCTGAAAGTAAACACTGTTCTTCAAAAATAAAATACCTGACAACGATAAAGAAAACAACTCAGCAATTATAAGACAATAAATAAGCACAAAATCACGGCGAAGAACCGAAAAGAGGAGGAAAATAGAAAAAAACACGAGGAAAAATAAACAATCGATGATGGCAAACGAGCCAAAGTATTAAAACAGGACAAAAAATCGCATAAGATCGATATTTCAATTCGTTGATAGCATTTTGATCCATAATTACACCAATTAGGTCTCCTAGTGAAGGTTGACGGTCACTTGCCACGACGTAATAAGTAAAAGGAGTGTGAACACTTATTGATATAATGTTCAGGTATATGCTTAAAAACATATCGACTTCCGTTTCTAACGAGGTAATTAGCAGGTTTCGTTTATCAAAAGAATTGTGGACTCGGCGAACAGCTCAGTCTCGTTTTGAACTGAGTATTGCGACCACTTTGAAGAAAAAATCCATAATATATTCATTTGAAGAATGTCTCGTTTTCCAAAATTAGTCTCGAGACAGAATTTAATTTTTTTAAGTTAGATTTTCTTATAAAATGTTTATTTCAAATATTGAACTAAGTTCGATTTTGAAATACAAATAAATAATCCATATTTAATTATTAAAACAAAATTTATAAAAACTATCGATTTTTGTATCCCACTGTGAGTTCTCATAACATGTACATTTATAGTAGTAACACCATGTGTAAACATACCAGCCGTGAAAGTAAAAGTAACAACGCATTCCAAGTTTTCGAGATAAAGGGAGGTAGCTCTAAGATGTATATTATTATAAGAAATAGCTATCATGTGGAACAACACAGGAGTTGTCGATCCTTGTTAGGAAAAACTGAGTACTTTCAACCCACTCTCCTCCCCCAGCACTACACGTGTAAGACATGGATATATATCGTACCCGGTTTAGTTATATGAACGTGTATTTCTTTTCCATTTTCCTTACCCCAGTACACCTACATAACTCACATCCCGAACACTTGTGTTATATTGAACCGAAACACACGTGTTTAAATATAACCTGCACATACGCAAATTCTTCATCCCTACCCATTCCCCAATATCAATATACATATGCATGTCTCTTACCCAGCAAACACAAAAATGTACGTGTGCGTGATTTCTCTCCACTCCAGTTCACAGCCCAAATAAACATTTGTGCACATTTCATACCCTCCCCCATAATGGGCACGTAAACAGATCATACAGTTTAGATGTATACCACGCACACGTAGTACACCTGTATCCCTCCTGTCCACGTACATCACCTTAACACATGCACACGGCAGCTACCATGAACGTGTTCCTATAGTCCATGTCCTAACATCAAGATGTATATACATGTACATATCCCTTTCCCCGTTCCTACACATATATCCGGCCTTTCCCCACGTCTCCTATCTTAATACCCATCCACACATCATATCGTGGTTACACACAAACGATCCTATAGATACTCGGACACATGTGCACATGCATGCTCTTTCCCGAATACATACATGCGATATGTACGCGTCCCTCCCAAAACGCCCCATACCTAAAAGCATGCAAAGAACTTCTTCCCGTATTACCACGTATGAGTTTTTCCCATTCCTTCCTAGCTGTACACACCTCCCTATATCATCATATCAACACTTTTGCATACATTTTGTACACATCCAAACTTGCACTGCAAGATACCCTCCCCTTACCCGACCTTACATATCTCAAACTATATATTGTTATACAGTTTCCACCACCTTACGTCCCCTACCCTCTTATTAGAACACATCCCATACCCTGCATATACACATATATATATCCCCCCCCCCCCCCCCCCGAACGTACGTACACATCTCGTATTTCATCCCTCCACAACACAGACCACGTCAACCCACGTTCATATCGCATACTCGAAATTTACATACTCGCGTTTTCCTTCCCCTACCCCAACATTTGTTCATGTAAAAAAACTCACACCCTGTGTACTAACGTACATTGTACATGTACATGTACATCTTGAGCCTCGCCATCGTATGTACATACATTATTCATAATTTTTCTTAAGTATAAACATTTAAATGCATTCAAATGGTTTTTCACATCAAATGTGATTTTGAATACATATGGACGTGCATATGATATTAGGTTTTACTATTTAACCAATAGGTACTTCTACAGAAAGATTGATTTAATTGAAATTTTGAAACATTCTAGTGATCCCAGGAATAGGTGTAGGTACAGTAAATATGTAGCAAATAAATTTGACAATGCATCTTTATTGAAATTACACATTTGACCAGCAAACTATAAAGTTATAAAAACTTTGGTAATTTGATAAAAAGATGTCATAACAAGCAATTGATGAGATACAATACTAATGATAAGGAGATTTTGAGATATGTGGATGGTAATTGCAATGTTCATGTACAAGAGAGTTGGGGAATATAACTAGCGGTGATACATGTATATCGATTTTTGCACTTTGCGATTTAGTGTTTTGGCAGTTCATTGCATGTCACTTTGAGTGTTTAGAAATTGGTTCGAGGTTATCGTTCAGACATCGATGAGTCTCACACGGTAATATTTATCACCTTTCTAGACTTCAGAACACAACGTCGAGAGCAGTTCTTGGAACAGCATTTCTTCCTAGAGAGTTAATCATTTCTGTTAATTATGTCTACCCACATCAATTTGCGAACTTTATTGCCAATAAGGGACAAATTTATGAGTTACCAGATTAACTTATGATCGATATTTTAATACCTGTTCTGTGACGAAACGTTACATGCTGAGTAATTACCGACAGAACATAAACATGTTGTTACCATCATGTAAACTACAAAATTATTCATGGCGACCCTTTTAAGATAATAATAAATATGAATATTTTTTTATAATTAAAAACTATTTAATTCTGTGCATTGTTAAACGTTTTATTGTGTTATCAGGACTGATTCTCAGCGGTTTTTCTCTGTTGGAAACTAAAGGTTCCCGTAAATGTCGTTTTTTGATAAAACATGAAAATTATGCAAGCAAAGGGTTTCTTGTTGGCAATCATGTTGAAAAATCTGCTTATTAAAAAATGACAGCATCATCTTGTCCGCTGTACTTAATCTGGTGTATTGGAACCAAAGAATACTACTGATTACACTCCTACCGACCAGGCTGGGAATCTATCCAGTGTTGTTGAAGCTGAGGCGTCCTTGATCGCGTCTACTTTTTTCGGACGCATAGAAAGAACTTCCTCAACAACACAGCAAAGTACTCGGTCTCTTTCTCACAAAGTTCACATTTTGACTTGTTCTGTGTAATATTCTTCTGTCTGAGTCGTTGTAGCATTTCGTCTAGTACATTGCCCTGACCTTTTTGTTTTCCTCTCTTTTCTTTGTCTTTCGTGAAGACTATGAAGCCGGTTATGTTTCGTCCATCTCCTAGTCCTCTCATTCTGTGTCAGAGTATGGACGAACATTACTCGGAAACAGATACCAAAGATTAGCCTCGGTAATAATAAGGACTGACACGTGTTCTGAAAGTGGATACATTTCGCGTTTCTTGAAACTTGTTCCACGCCAAGGTATCCAGCGTTTAAAACCAGCTTGGATAGCAAACAGTGTCATCTAAATCAACTATGATTTTATCTTTAGTTGGTGTTATATGTCGTTTGTTCTTGATTGCTTCATTTTTGAGTGGCATATCGATTCATACAGAGTATATGGATTTCATATGGATTAATTGTTTCTGGCTACATGTAGTATGATCAGCAATAACCATGGAGTCGGTCAATCATTTTTCGCGGGCATGTTTAGTTCCCTTATGGTAGCATTTACATTTTTCTAACAGTAAAGGGAATACTGTGCATGGGTCTTGCTTACGGGCTGTTTAAAATCATCAATGTGCAAATTCGTTTCTTTAACCTTAAAAACACGCGAAACACCGACCTGTCGACTGACCGTTTCAAATGTTTCAAAGACAATACATGTACTATTTAGCGGTTTACTGCTTGTACGTGCATGCCATGTTCCAGTTCATTAAACTTGTTTGCAAAATCATCCATTGACACAAATGAACACTCTTACAACAACATACAAGTTTAGTGTACTTTGAAATGAGTCTTCGTAGCGGAACCCCATGGTTCCATTCAACAAGGAATAGTTCCATTAAATTCTAATTCACGTTTACATTTGCGAATATTACAATTGGTAGCAACATTTATAAAGCTTGCATCCGTTAATTTCAAAAGTAAGACGACACAAGATCAAAGTCATGACCCTGGCGTTTTGTTGCAATTAAAACTAGTACAATAACAAACCGCTACCTCTCGAAGACCCTCTATGTCATAACGAATCTTAAACAAGCAGGGCATTTGTTAGGAAGATTGCCGTTTTGCAAACTAATTTCCATGCATAGTTAAACAAAACTCTCTCCTATGAATGGTGGAAAGGAAGTAGATAAAATAAAAATGTCAACTTCTAGATCGAATGAAGATGGACGTTATGTACATCAGCACTTTTTATTGTATGGGAAAGTTAATACAGAAAAGTCAACCAATACAAAGTTAAGATTTTTATTTATTACGTTCTCTAACGAAATCTTAATTTGAGAAAGACAGCAAGTAAAATCCTCTTTATAGCAATCGTATTTAAATTTCAATTAAGTGTAAAAGCATTTTAGTTTCAAACTGAATCGTAAATCTTTCCAGTTATCTCTCGCAAAATTGACAAAGTACACCTCATATGCGGGCATCTCCCGATCCTTATTTGAGTGTCAACTAAAAAGGTTTGTACCCTGCTGTGGTGACATAATTGACCAGTATTTCTCCGACTAGTGCAAAACATGTTTACCTTATTATGTTTCACTGTGATATGATATTCGGTGGTTAAATTACAGTACAAGACAGTTGTACGCTCAACGGAGTTAAGTGTTAAACGTGTCCAAACATTTGAGTTTTTGAACCTTGGTTTATATAATACCTATCTATTTAGGGCAGTCGGATACCACAGTTAATAGCACGCACACTCAATTTTCACCAAAACAGCGGAGGCTAAGCTTCTCGATCGGATGTGGAAATGTATATGGTCACCTGCCCGCCCGAGTGGGATTCCTAAGACACCACAACGCCGTCCCATCCCCTTCCATACGCGCTTCTATTAGGGCTAACATGATCTATTAATATAGGTTAAGAAAAACATGTTTCATTATTGTTTTAAGGTGAATAAAGTGAATTTTTAAACATTAAATGATCCTTTGTTTCTTTAGGTTTTCCTATCGTGGCAAACATGTACAGGAAACATTTCAAGGAAAGTTTTTGGAATTCTTAAACTTTGAACGAATCTTCCACCTCTGCTCTTTAGGTATTTGGACGATTTCTTTTTCTGACACTGAACATCGATGGACCAACCATTGGGACATTACACAGAAAGAACACTCACATATACCAGTATTTAAAATTTAATTGTAACTATCATCTATGCCACCAGCGTTGGTCTATTGTGAAAAACACTTCTCCGTGGTACAGATAGATGAGAGACAAAAGATTACAAGAAAAAGTAGAAAGCGAACAAGTTAAAACACCATATTAAAATATAGCCGAACTGGATTGGTTCGATCGTCGGCGACCAGTTGGCTCAGTATGAAGAGCGACCGTCTAGAGTTGTTCGAATCCCAGTCTAAACGTCGGTAACACCAAACACAGTTAGAAAAACACTGTAGTGAATATTAACCATAAACCATACGACTAATTCAGACATAAAATACACACACAATGGATAAATCAGATATTGGAAGAGGTAAGAAGCCATAATCGCTTTTTAAATTGTAGCAAACGACAAACTATTTATGTGAAGTATCGCTGCACATACCAGGCATACGGATGAAGGAACACCTCTCCTGAGAGTCATCAGCATCCAAGAACATAGCAATTGTACAGGTCATAGCATCTAATCCGACAGAGTCAGCGTTATAGGCCCGAAAGAGCACCACATCAAGAAGAACGTAAAAGAAGTCCTACAGATCAAGCTACGTCGGCTTACCAGGCCGAGGGTCTCATGTTCAACTGTCTCGTTGGTCCAACATCTTTGGAAAGCATCTTGTTCATGTCTCTTTGCTTGACTATCAAAGATCATGTGTAAGTTGATTGTGAATAATATTGAACTTGAGATGGCCAAATGATTTGGTCGAATAATTTTTCCTCTTCTATGCGGGGAAAAATAATTTTGTTGATTTGGGATGCAGACAGAAATATTACGATACCGTGTTTTTTTCTGTAAACTCTTTGGTTTTTCTTATATATTGATTATTAGTTCTATATTTATCATGTACCCGGACAAAACATTATACATTGGTGGGAAAACATCATTTTACTGCTAATATTGTAGACTTGATGTATGTAAAGATATTCTTTCATGAGAAAATAAATATATTCTAACATAATCATGCATGCTTAAAATTGACACACTTTTTAGTACTCTCTGTCAAGTTTTTTTAAGAAACAGCTGAAAAGCATATACATGTAACTTAAGGCACTTAGTGTTCAACAGTGTATTTTGTTACACTTTTATTGGACCAACGGGGCTGTTGAATTGAGTTAAATGAACAAATATTACTCGGATGAAGTGTCCATAGGAACGAGGCAAAACAAACCAATTAGCAGTCATGTGTTACTTTTTAATATAATTCCATCTTCGCTATTCAAATGTGGAAGGCACACGGGTGTTGTTATCAAAACGAGGCCAAAGTCTTTAACCAAATTTATCATCGCGGGACATTTCGAGGTTGCTTTGCTAATTATTTAAAGTAATTGTCACCAAATACTAAACTAATAGTGGAACTTAGGACCTGGGTTTGAGCATTTGATCTACGACATGGGTAGTCTCAAGGGAAGTTAACTACCCTCTTGTCAAAGTCAGACTGATATAATCCATCAAACACAAGCTTGTATTAAGTTACATATCAGCAGTTCCTGGCACCGTCTATAAATCCTAGGTAAAGATACTGTGGGAAAATGCGTCTGCCACTACAAGAAAAAACAACCGAAGCTGGCAAACACAAATTTATTTTCTCATCGCACGTGTTTCTTGTACCTACATTTATAGAAAACGTGTTGGTGTCAGTATTTAAAGTTTCATTTAGGCGTGTTGATTATTTTGGGGCGATGTTTTAAAATCGTTTTCAAACTAATATTTTTTCTTTTTGTATTGAATGAGTTACTGACAAAATGCCTTGTTTGTTTTACAAATGGAAAGCTGCACTATATTGCGTTACCGTGTGCATACTGAGCTGAAGGTCCTTTATTGTTTTAACGGTCAAAACTATAGTTACAGCAGTGATTTGATCATAGTGACAACACTATTTCAAAACAGTGATACGTTGAATTTATCTTATTGTGATACATATAACATTTTTCAAATGCAATAAATGTATATTACAACTGTTTGCTCTATCAGTATTAATGTATTGCTTATATCATTGCTTCTCTTGGTCGTTATAATTACAGTGAAGGATACTCATTATATCAGAATGATACTTCTTAATACGTGGTAAAACTAATAATTTAGGAAAAGTATGCTTGGCATCTTTCTTAAACAATTGTCAAGCCATAGCCGAGCACAATTAAGCATCACAATTCAAGAGTATGAAATGGCTCCATAATGTTTGCACGATGCATCGAATTGTGCAATGCTTTGTTAGCGATATATGTCCCTGGAAGCCGCGGCATAACACAACAATGAGATTAGCATCGCACAATGTACTATATATCTTTCGCACTTCCAATCGATCAGCGGAAGATTGGAACGGTGATGTTGATAGTAATATAAGTGATTCTCGTGATGTGATAAATCAAGTCTTATTTTGCAAATTTAAGCAAATTGTGCTTTTTCAAAACAGCGATAAATGGTCTGAATCGAACGCATCTTATGAATTATTCTGCATTTCGACACATCAATAAAATAACGTTTTCTTTTAGCACAATATCTCAAGAATAGATTTCCTCACCAACATATTACAAACTTCATCTCGAGTTAAATCTGCATTCAGCGAATAAGTGCGTGAATGTCAAATTCATTCGGAATATTTCGATTTGAAATATCCCCAAGAGAGCAATTCAAATATAGCAATGTGTGAACATTGACATTAAACCATAGCTAAGGCATTCGTTTCTAGTACTTAATCTTTAGTAAAACTGGTTTTGAGAAAGTATTTAATTTTGTTTATGATGGTACGTTACAATTTCAGTTAGTTATCTGCTGTTGTCAGGCCATAAATCCAACGTGGTGGTTGGATGGCTGTTCTGTTTAAGAAAGGCCCAAGTGTGAGACATCTCTCTTCCCGCCATGATGATGTATACACACACTTTGAGCACATGACGTGTTCTGTCATTGCTGGTGATAAACAATGTAGATTGTGTATCATTTACATGTCTCTTTCATCTAAACAGAATGATTTCCGAAATACAGTGTTTTTGATGAATGGTCTACCTTTTTATACCACTAAGTTGTTGTACCACAAGAAATTACTATCACGGGAGGTCTACATTTCCACCAGATTCCATGGGGTCTTGATTCAGCATGTGACAGAAGATACACACACTCATGTCCACACACTGGATGTGGTCATAACGAGGGAAGATAACTAAGTCATTCATGAGGCTATTTCAGTGATTGAAGCATGTCTAAGTGATGTAAAAGGAAACCAATCCGGTGCTCATCTTACTGTCCACACAACACTGAATTGTAGTAAGCCAGCTCGTGCAAGAAAATAATTGAGCTTCCAGAAATTCTGCGCAATTTGTCAATGCCAGATTTCATCAATGACATTCAGTCTTGTTCCGCCCTTCAATCTACTGAAGGTGAGGTTGACGCTCTTGTTGAAGCATACACATCTGGTATAGAAGCCCTTGTAGAGGAACACGCACCTCTGCAAACTGAGGTGATAATTGTGAGACCAAATGCCCCGTGGTATAATGAAAATATCCGCGTAGAAAAACAGATAAGTAGAAAAGCAGAGAGACAGTGGCGATGGACCAAATTAACCGTTCACCAACAGATTTATAGGGAGCAATGTCGGCTAGTTGGTTAACTACTCTTTCAGTCAAAGAGGGATTATTATTCGGAAAGAATCGAAGAATGCGGTAAGGATACTAGACAACTTTTTAGACTCACCAAACACCTAATGGGACAACAAGGTGAAATTATCTTACCAAGCTGTAATTCTAAAACAGACTTAGGAAGCAAGTGCAGTGATCACTTTCTCAATTACTTTCCTCAAGGGTCGGTGTTAGGACCACGAAAATATTGTATGTACTCCAAACCGATTGGAGATATTTGTCGTCGCGATAGCCTTCGCTATAATTGCTATGCCGATGAAACACAACTTTACATGGTCATCAAACCACAGGATAGTTGGAATACAGTCTCAGAAAGTCTGGAAGCTTGTCTGACAGATATCAGTATCTGGATGAACGCCAACATGCTAAAGCTTAATCAGGAAAAGACTGAACTAATCGTCTTTTCCCCAAAGTGTTAGCAAACAATTGCTCTCCAGCTCAAGGTCGGTGCCAAAACTATTGAGACTGTCCCATCTGTTAAAATCCAAGGGGTTCCCTTTGATACAATGTAGTTTAATGAACATGGAGAACGCTATTGCCAAACCCTGTTACTACCAGATCAGGAACATCGGCTGTATTCGGCAGTTTATAACTGCAGATGCATTCACGATTTTGGTGCATTCACTTGTTACCTCTCGGTTGGATTATGGTAACGCCCTGCTCTGTGGTATATCTGACAAACTAACTACAATGTAGTCGTCTGCAGAGGGTCCAGAACACTGCAGCCGTACTCGAAAGAGAGAGCACATCACACCTGTACTTTATTCGTTGCACTGGTTACCTGTACGCTACACGTCGCAGTACAAAATTGGTGTACACATACAATGCACTGAATGGAACAGCTCCCCAGTACCTACAGGAGCTTGTTACCCTGTATCAGCCGTCACGATCACTGCGGTCGGAGTCAGAAACTGTGTTGTGTGTCCCAAAATCTCGTACTGTTACCTACGAAAACAGGTGCTTTGGGAGGGTTTCGGCTACGTTGTGGAATAGCCTACCATCTGCTACTAGAAAGTCAAATACCCTGGCCAAGTTCCAGAGGGACATCAAAACTCAGCTCTTCACGTCTGCATTTTAGAATCCTTGCAAAGACGTCATGTAAATACCACCCTTTTATTTGTTCAATTATTTGCTTGCTTAGATGTATAAAATTGATTGTAAGCCTTTCTTTTTTGTTTTCACAATTATAACCATTACTATTATCTATATGTTGTTAAACGCTTTAGAGTAATTTTACAAATCATATAGGGCGCTATATTAATGTTGTATATTATTATATTATTTATTACAAATCACTAAATTCACCAACTAATGGTCGGAGTAACGCAAGAGATTTTTTTTTATTCGTAACGGGACTGCGATCGGGAGTGAATTATATATATATACATGTATATAGGATGGATATTGCGTAGCAGCTAACAAACGGGTTCTCCCAGAAAACGGTTTGTGTCATTTTGATGATTACCCTGAAATATTTATCTTAACACTGCATCCGAGTGGATATATTGTAGCCAGCCTATTTACTCCTTTTCGCAGCGTGGAACTGGCAGTACTATAGAGACACAACTTTAACGACGTCATGATGGAACGTCATGATAGTAACCTTTACCTCCTCCTCCTCCTCCTCCTCCTCCTCCTCCTCCTCTCCTCCTCCTCCTCCTCCTCCTCCTCCTTCAATATTGTTCTAACTAAAGAGCCTGTTTGTTGGCTCTTTCTTCTTTGTATCTGACCTCCCTTAGGTGGTCGCTGAATCGACTTTTTACACATCTTTCGATTCTCTACTACAAAGACATTGGTGTCACATTTGCGTCAGGCATTAAAAAGTATTCCGTATAGGACACATGCGATGAGTTTTAGGATCATACGCAAACTCTTTAAATGTATCATGCACCTGTTCCTTTATGGAATTCTAACCTATAGCACAATCACGTATTGACAGGATACTGACGATATTGTTGGTCTTGTAACTTACTAAATAGGTGTGATATAAGTTCTGGTCTCTCCTATATGATATTGAAGGTGATTCACACAATACTCGCCTCATACCAGTAAAATGAAGAGCGAAATATGACGTTTCCGTAAAATACCATGAACCTTATTTAAAGTGTCACTCGTTCTGACTAATCATCGAACACCTGAAATGTCAGACATTTCCTTTCAATTTTCGCAATTCAGAAAAGATCCGGTAATGCATAACAATTTTGTAATGTCGAGATCTAACATTCGAAAGTTTCCGCACAGTAGATTTCCGTAGTATTTATTTCTAAAATTGAGTTGGATTTCATTTAATTAACCAGATTTTCCGTTACTTTACACACAACTTGCGCAAAATTGACAAGTCAGTAATTTTCCGCTAGAGACATGTTTCTTTTTTAGTATAGTGCGTACACTTTGGCTTCACTCACTGTGTGCAGTTCCATTTCGACGGGTTGATACACTATTACCAAGTTGTATGCAGTTGTGTAGGCAAGTTCCACTGGGTGTCGTAGATGTATTCTGCTAGGTCTTTGCAAATGATAAACCTTAAAGAATGATAGTTTTTTTCCCTCTGGTATTAGCATTTTAACCATCTTCTGTTCAACAGTAACTGCAATTGGCAATATCTTACCATTAGGCTCTATTCAAACAACTGGTTTTTAAAGGATTTTGTGTTCTCACAAGCTTTAAAGGTTTCATTGATGTTTCGTTGCTGAAGCCTATGCTGAGATCAACACTACCTACGGGTTATCATAAGTGGCTCCCATTGATATATTGCTCTCAATTTCGTTATTTCTTTGCACAATCGCGTTCTTTTCCGGACTGCTTTTTGCATTGATAGATACTTCTCCGATTTCGTTTTCTCTTTAGTTTCATTTTAAATTTAAATTGTCCTACTCAGATTGC
Organism: Mizuhopecten yessoensis; assembly: GCF_002113885.1. Taxonomy (NCBI): domain Eukaryota; kingdom Metazoa; phylum Mollusca; class Bivalvia; order Pectinida; family Pectinidae; genus Mizuhopecten; species Mizuhopecten yessoensis. The sequence goes on from NW_018405595.1 coordinate 477,789, forward strand.
TAGGCTCTTGTTGGTACATACTGTTTTTTTCAATCTCCCATATAATTTTTGTTTGTTTCTGTATTCATGTCCATATCCAAAAGATTATTCTCCATTTCAAAAGGGTCGATGTTCTTCTGTTGCTGCTTTGAACTCTGCATTATCATACAATTTTCTGTTTTGTTTTCTTCATTTACAATTTTGATATACAAATCATATATTAATATTAGAAAACGATTAGCGATGCCATTGGACTGATATAATTCAGTTCGCAAACCATATTGTCATCACTATCACAGATAAAACCCGTGCAAAATTATCGTAAAAGAAGACATTCGCCTCTTTTTTGCCCACTTTATGTCGTAGGCTATATAAGTAAAGACTGTTCAGAGAGTCGGGTTCGCCAGTCCAAGTAACGTACACATCACGTATGTCATCGGATAAATTTCATATATCTCAAATATCCGACACCGCGGTGACATAACGTGATATATAGGTATTTGGTGAAAACAGACCTTTTGTCTCTAACCGAAAGTGAACTTGATTTAAGAAGATGATACACAGACCCTGAAGTTATAGCGGAGGGTTAATCGGTACTTCACATGTGAGTCAGCGAGTAATGCGTCGCTATTGACAACCGCACGACCAACGTTTCAAATAACGAATCCATTATTTACGGCTGTTACTTATGGCAACAGTTCAAGGTGAAAGCATTACACTGAGGGATGAACAAGTACACGAAACGAAATCCTTTCATTTACCGGGCAGCGAAACAAAGTTCTTTCAGCTGCCGGCGTATACACTAATTTGTTAAATCAAATTTAAGACATGTCCTGACTAGTTGGTAACTTAATTGCTAAATTGCTAATACATGTATTGGACCTAAGAGAAATCAGGTATGTCGAGAATCATATATTCGACGTAACGATTCTTCCATCTTATTGGTTTAGTAACCAAGCAATATTGTTTGCATAATTTTGGAACATTTTGTGTATTATGGTATATTAAAGGGAAAGAAATAAAGAGATAAAATAAGTTCGACTGTAACTTTTAGGCACATCAATATAAATACATGTATACATAATGGAGTTGCAAAATACAGATTCAAACAATTATAGGTTGCATTTTGAAATGGTACAAGACGACAGTGACATACGAGTATATACTTCTTCTGAAACGTAATGTATAAAGCACTGGAACCTTAATTGTACGGAAATGCAATGACGAGCAAATGTATAATAATAATTATTATAATTCGAGGTTCTTATATACCGCTTTATCATGACCTAGTTCGTAGGTCGTCTCAAAACGGTTCACAAATAATTATCCGTGGTTATAGGGCCTTTGCAACCAGCCAATACATTTCTCAACTTCCTGGGGAGCAAACAGCCGGAGCTGCTAACAGCTAGCATTCAACAATTCTAGCACTGCCAAACCACGTACTCATTTACAGCTGAGTAGACTGGAACAAGCGGAGTAAAGTATCTTGCTCAAAGATACAACACAGTGCCGTGCCGTGATTCGAACACGAAACCCTCCGGTCACGAGCCCGGCGTCCTACCACTAGACTACCGTGCCTCCAAACAAACGTTTCTACGACCTGATATACAATAATAAAGTATGCGAAATATTTCGTATATAAGAGCAAAATATTGGACAGCAATCAATGAATTTCAGCTTTGAAAATATCTTTACCTTTAAAGAAACTTAATATTTTGTTTGGTTTGGCTAAATTTTCGCAAAATTACTCCAAAATCGTCTGTAATAGGATAGATTTTCGGCGGTTATATATTTGCATAATACAGATAAAAACAATACGCAGCTTTATATTAAAATTGTACAAGACCGCGATGACAAGAGTTTATATTATAACTCACAAAACTAAGAAATAAAATAGTTTGAACCTTTTTATTTCTGCACACATGCATGAAAAAACATGTACTTTAATACAGACGTAGTTGTTTCTAAGTGTGAAACACTGTCGTGAAAAGGGCGAATTTTATAATAAAGCTACAATCAACTAAATATTCGATGAAAGCAATCATTACTGAGCTATGCACCAACACCAGTGTGAATGCACTGTTAACACAGAAAAGGAAAAGAGCATGCTTTAGACTTCTAAAGTTTAAAGCACCCCTTTTCAACAAATAGGGAGATATAATTGTTCAAGGTGTTTCTAATGTTCGTTTTTGTTGCCCATAAATGGCTTTAAGGCGCTAATGTTTCATTTAAGATGTTTTTATTACCAGTAATTTAAATGCTCATCATGTTATTTGGCTGAGTAATCGAACTGTGCGCGTGCTCTCTAACTCATCGCATCCGTGTTTAACAGTGAGTGCTTACCGGAAATTAACTGAATTGAGAGCGGACGGGAATAATAGTTTATTAAACGAGGATATTGTAGGAGGCAGGGGCTATATGTGGTGTTTTTAGTGTTTTGAGTTAGTTATATATACACAGATATCCTATATCTATATAAAGAATTCTTTTATCTATATAAAGCACTTTCATGAAGTTTGCATTTTCGCTGATATTCAAAAGAAGCGAGTTTAAGGACGGATTTCAATCACCTGAAAATGTAAACAAATTCAAATTCGATTTATAACACCGTCAGTAATGGTGTAAATCGTTCGAGTTTATAAAGTTTAATAAGTTTGAACAAGCTGCTCTTGTATAATAGTCGCAAATTATCCATCCTTATCTATTATATTGAATTGGACACGGTGATGTCATAAGGCCATGTCTTAATACTTTCTTAAAAAAAAATTCTTAAGCTTCGTATGAATTATTTGCATGTATTGACCAATTATTTTGCAAATATTAGAATGGTAATTGTATTTGTATGAGGATGATTGCAGGATAAAGTAAGTTTGAAAAAGGAAATGGAATAAGAATGAATTTATGTATAAGCTAATGCATATATATATCAATAAAAATATGAATGTTATGATTATTCATCATAGACCGTCACACATCAACATTAGTTGGAATGTAAAATGTGTACCATACCAGTGACGTTAAATAATAACAATATGTTATCTGAGGAATCTAAAAAAAAAAGAATGTCCTGGTCAAAAAAAAATAAAAAAAACGACAATAGAACCAAAACTCTCGCGCCAAACGAGAAACAAACTAGAAAGGAACCCGTCGTTATGAAATGTACGCTATTCTTTTATGCATTTAAAAGTTTTATGCCACTCGGTGTCTGACTATAAACTCGTTTATTCATCTCCCTCAATCGGTTGTCGTTTATCATCTTTATAACTCACGATTGATTGAATAACAATGGCAGTATAAAGAGGTTTCACTAAGCTATATTGTAGTTTGTGTGAGTAAACTGATTATTGTTATATATGCGTAAAATACCTACATACGGAAGCAGAAAAAAAGTATTTCACGATTTGATAAGGTTTATAGATCTCGAGATGGCACTTCGTCGTCACATACGCCTAGAAGTTTTGACTCAAGGTAAATACTTTTGTCAGACAGTCCTGTCTTTAGAATTTGTTTTAATGAAGGTACTAATTCGTCTTCTCTCTGACAATGTGGTTATGCTCTTTTCAGGGACACAAAAGCAACCAAAATGAATCTGCTGCGCAGATGTATTTATTATAAATCAATAAAACTAGGGTAAAATGTGAACAAACGAAATATTAACACGCATAACCTTTTAAAGTACAAGGAAAATAACACCAGGTGTTCTGGAACTGGAAGTATAATATCGAAATGCATTCTAATGTTATGAACGATTGTAAGACCACTGCAAAGTTCAACTGAAGGGTAAACGCTTTCTGCAACAAATGTGAATTCTGCAATGATAGATTATATCACATCCAGAACATTACACGGGTCATTAACGTCAGAAATCCTAGAGTTTGGAATATTGTCATCATGCAGATCGCAAAATACCAATAATCTAATGAAGCTTGGTTTCTGTTAACTATGACCTATGACCACATTCATGTATATGTGCGGGACTAATTCACGCTGCTGCTTTGACCATGATATCGTTACAACTGTGTCTAGACAAGGTATCGTCCCCTTGGGTTCCTTGTAATGGAAAATCATAAAATAAACCGGGAGGGCTCTGCCGGCTCCATAATAGATAGGAATTGGCTATGAGTAATGCTTGATGTATATGTGAGACATTGTTATAAACATTGAGTGGAACTGGTCGGCGGTTTGTTATGTAAGCATGTTCTTGAAAGATTGCTAGTGTCTTCCTTGTTTGTGACCTCGAGATCATTGAGGTATGCAATTATATATCGGACGTATTGAACCCCTATATTTCCTATCGTGTACGACTTAAGTCCAAACATTTTGATTTTTTTTCCTGTAAAGCTATATTTATATACAGTATTAATACTGATGGGGGTGCTCCCTAGTGTGAACCTATAATTAAACCATAACAGACAAGTCCCCCTTTATCGTAAATAATTCAAACGGAATTCACAGTAGAGTTGACTGTGGTATATACATAAAAGTACCACATTTCATTAAAACGAACAATATCCGAACACGGATCAATCAGAACAACGGTCTAGGCGGCCATCTTGTCAAATCCAAAAACGGAAGTCTATAACTCAATGCACCCATAAGTCCACAATTTGAATGAAATCGAACATTATCTAACTTTTGACCAACCAGAGGCTGTGGCGTCCATATTAGATATCCGATCAAAAAAATGAACGCCTATTACTGTGAAATCATCTCCCAATGACTATACAATACAATTTTGTGACGTTCCGACAAGTTTTAACATGCATCAAATTTGAGACATTCCATGGTGGCCATTTCAAAGAAAAGAAGACTACTCATCAAGTCGAGACACATTCAGTTGTGGGATCGCACAACGTACGCGATGTGAGGTGTGCGCACGATGTGTGCACGAAGTGCGAACGATGAAAATCTGGACGATCATTGCTTGCGCGCATTTGTGCTGACGATTGACGAAGGCTGTGCGATAACAATCGTGGTTGGTGTAAACTGAGGAATGGCTTAATAATATATACGGTTTCGTTTTTAAACATATAAGCTTGAACTTTTTAGTTTGTTTCTATATTCTAACTACATCTATAAGCTTATCTTTCTGTTTATACTTTCTTAAAATTGGTGTTTTCGATGTTTCTTAAACGACCTTAATCGACACATGTAAAATTACAACACAGTCTCGGCAACACAGGTAAACATAGCCACTTTGTACCTGAACAGTAGTTTTTCCCCGTCCGGGACACTTACGTAACTCGCCAAGGTAAGAAAGTCAGGTGAGGGGAGCTATAAACCAAAACGAATGCAAATAACAAATTCTTAACGTCCAGTTGTGTTTTCATAACGGTCATATGGTATCACATAGCAGCTCTATGTGTCAGGCAAAGGCCAGGTAAAACTGAGGTTACTCATCAAATTCTTATTTACCTATTCGGTTACCTAGCTAGGGGCTAAACCCATTCTTGACGGTCTAACAGTCACTGTATAGTGTGTTGCATGCATTGTTAAATTGTACATACTCTTAACTATTGTGATGATAAATTACAGTAACATATACAGGGTACATTTTTGCATACGAGCCTTCCGTATATTTTTTCATTCAGTAATGTTGATCACAAAATTGTACCAAATCGCACAGTTGTGCGGAGAGAAGCGCACAACGGGGCGTGCGCACCATGTGTGGACGATGTGTGGACGGTGTGTGAACCGTGTATGCACGTTGTGCGCACGCTATTTTTGGTGCGTTGTGAGGTCACACAACTGTATGTAGCTTCAGGAAGAAGAAAATAATAATACTGTATTTTTTTATTTATTTTTTTATTGTTTATTTTATTTGAACAATAATAATAATTGTTATTAAATGAAGGAAAGTCTAGGTTTATTAACATTGTATCTCTCTAATAGGTACTGCATCGTATCTCCTATCGGTTTTCATTAATTTTGTTTAAAACTGAATGTGAATCTTTTTCTTATTAATACTTAGTTACATGTATAAGTATTTTATAAACTAAATTAGTTCATCTAACACGATAATAAGTTTGTGTTTACAATAATCTTTTAATAAATCGTTTGTGTCGACTTGCGCTTAGGGCGCATTTGATTGATTGATTTCTTTTATTAAAGTTCGGCCCTGTTATATTTGATCAAAAATTCCCTCAAGCAAACGTGTCATATTTTTACCAGGGCACACATGTGATTCTAATGTTTTTGATATAACAGTAAACGGTTTGGTATTTAGCTGACCAGCAGATAAGTCTGTGTGCCCAATAGTGGAAACAGATTTATGTCATACATTCTACTCAGAAATGTCAAAGCAATCAAGTTGTTTCCTTTACTTAAGCTAGCTTGAAGGTAGCTATACTAAAAGTGCCCGCCTGTATTGTGATTGGATACAAAAATAGGAATCCTACAACATTCCGGCATTGTGTTCGAATAAAAATCTCCAATTGCTACAGAAAGTATTGAGATCGTCATCAATCACACAAGAGTAATTGAGGAACCATTTTTGCTGTTACGTCAAACCACAAACGGTTTTATTTCAATCTTACCTGCCTCCCATTAATTTTGAACGACTATCGCAACCGTTGCTTCAAAGGGCACCAGACACGTGCATCCGTATATTACATATGTTAACGACCAGTTGAATACTTCAGGTGATATTTCATTTACGTTACATTTTCGCAATAGTAATGTCCCAATACAGAAAACAGAAAACTCTGAACTAACTGCGGATACTCTAGCCCATTGACCTGTGTGTGAATTATGGCTGACTGCTATACACATACAATACCTTGCCACTTTAACACTTGCAAAGTTATGACCTTATTAAGAATGTAGCTTTTGACTGTTTTCGTTCAGTTTTCTGTCCATATTTTACAATAAATTAAGCATCGTTGATATTGCCGAATAACCATCTACACTATTGAATCAACCCTTGAAATACAAATTTAGCACACAGAGGTCAATCAAAATTCAAAAATCGCAAAGAGGGATATTCATTTTGTGTGGGCATTCCTTTAGAAAAATAATATCCCCCGCTGAAAACTCCGACCAAACAGTCATATTTTTAGAACATGAATCTGTGACCCTAACGGTAGTAGTATTATCACTAACATAGCATTGTCATATGCAGTCCACATCTAAGTAAGAGCATTAAAATATCTCTTGACTCAGCTATGCGAGTGGTCGGGTGGTGCAGTGGATAGCGCTTGCCTTTCACCAAGGTGGCCGGGGTTCGATTCCCCGAACGGACGTGAAAAGGTTGGGGTCACTTGCCCGATCACGTCGGTTTTCTCCGGGTACTCCGGTTTCCTCCCAAACTAAGCCCCCCCCC